>NW_020837973.1:14056785-14217574 GCF_003676395.1 Aethalodelphis obliquidens
CGAAAAAAAAAAAAAAAAAAAAATTCATGGTTCTACCAAGCAACAGAAGGCCAGATGGTTTAGAAGACAAAATAAACATTTCAGCAGAGGCTTCCTACTAACCAATAAATGGGACTTTCTTTGTCGTCAAAGGATGTATTTTGTTTCATTTTAGTAATTAGATTTTTCTTTACGCTAAGCATCATTGAAGAGGAAGGGCCATGAAATTAAAAGTGCTGAATCTACCTCCCTCACCTGTATAATAAATTGCGTTATAAACCCGTTTCCTCCTATCGCCAACATATTTTTGTTTGTAGGATTAGCTGACGTTTGGTGCCGCAGGCATCTTTCTCCCCAAGCTTCTCCACACATTGTCTCTCCAGCACGGTGACTGTCGGGGCTCCAAAAACACATGTTCCGAGAGAGTCAAACAACAGCTGTTGTGTCCATTTTCATGACTTGGCTTTGGAGGTTGAACGCTGTCCCTTCTGTCACATTCTATTTGTTAGAAAGAGGAGAATCAGACTCCACCTTCTCATGGGAGGGTTACCAGAGAATTTGTGGATGCGTTTAAAGCCACCATGATTGGTCCTCTGGCCCCAAATGTCGACATTTCTCCTTCATGCATTTCTGAAATCCAGCTGAACATATGTTGCCAGTTCCACGATTAGGACTCAGTTCCACTGACTAGGAATCATTCTCCATGGGTTCTTGGGTATACCCTCCGAGTCATCCTTCTTTTTCCATGCCATGGATTAGTGACTATTATGTGCCTCCCATTTCCCTCTTTTTTTTTTTTTTTTGGCGGTACGCGGGCCTCTCACTGTTGTGGCCTCTCCCGTTGCGGAGCACAGGCTCCGGACGCGCAGGCTCAGCGGCCATGGCTCACGGGCCCAGCCGCTTCGCGGCATGTGGGATCTTCCCGGACCGGGGCACGAACCCGTGTCCCCTGCATCGGCAGGCGGACTCTCAACCACTGTGCCACCAGGGAAGCCCCATTTCCCTCTTTTTAAAATTAGTGTCCATAGCTGTTATTGTATGCCAGTCCCATCATCGTATGTAAAGAACAGAAGACTTGTCTCTTTAGTGCACAGATCTTCCAGGAAGCAAGAATTTAATCAACGAGCTGTACGTGGGACCACACCCACGGAGCCTCATTCACACCAGAGCTTGATTCCGATGACAAGGTCCTGGGCCTCCAGCCTGAACCTGATGCCTCGGTAGATAAGACTGAGGAGTCTTGAGAGGGAGGGAGTGGGTTTTTGCATGAAGGGTGATTTAAAGCCAGCGGCTGGGAAATGTGTTCTGTTGTTCAGCATCCGATGGTAAAAGGAGAGAATGGACAGGTGACTGGGGAACGGTTAGCTGTCTCTGCAGCAGGGAGCTTTGTGGAGGAATTAAAATCTAGGTTGTCACCGATGAAGAAAATATGAGCGGGAGAAAGGTCATCTCAGGCAAGAGAAAAATAGAAGACATTTGGAAAAGGGAGTAGTATGGGCATGTGTCTGTTTACATTGACAGTGCGTGTCTAATTAGAGGAAGCCGGTAGTGGGATGGTGGTAAACGAGGCCACAGAGGATGCGTGTGGCCCTGTAAAGAAACAGAGAGGAAGTATTTGGATTTTAACATAGCTTTGTGATAAGAGCGAGATTTCAGCGTCAGACGAACCCGGGTGTGAATCCTCTGTCCACTGTAGTTTTGTGATTTTTCAGTCAGTGTGGCAGATTATAAAAGGAGCCACAGTTCTCCAACCTCTGGTTGAGTGACTCTGCAAAGCTTCCATTAACCATGGAGTGTGTTTCCCCATCTCTTGGTTCTGGTCTGGCACTGGGTCTTGCTTTAGTCAATAGAATGTGGCAGAATTAACCATGTGCCTGTTTTAAACCTAAGCCTCACGAGACTTTGCCTGTCCCTCCTAGCTTTCTTGAGACCTTGCCAAAGGCCATGTGAATCCGCCAATGCCAGCTAAGCGGGGGGATGGGAGATCCCACGGAGCAGAGCTCAGCCATCCCATCTGAGGCCCCAGACACAGGAGGAAGCCAAGGTAAGATCACCGAAGGTGATCTTTGTGCAGCTGGCCTGCAGAGTCATGAGTGAGCCCGGCAGGGAACTGCCCAGCTGAGCCCAGCTCAAACTGCCCACCTATAGAATCATGCCCTCAATAAAGGACTGTGGTTTCGGCCACTGGATTTTGGAGTGACTTGTTAACACAGCCAAGCTGTTACAGCTAGTTAAATAAATTACTTTCTAAATCCCGATATCCTCAACGTACAATAGGTTTGCCAACACCTACATCGTGGTCACTGGGAGGACACAATAAGATGATGGTCGTGGTGTACCAGGCACCGTAACACGTGCTGAGCAAATGGTAACAAATGCCGGTCACATCAGAGAGATGGTCGAGGGAAAAACACAGTGAAAGGAGAGCATAAGAAGGAATTACTTAGAAATCCACACTTTGCTCCCTTCTGCCTCATGGAGTTTCTTCATTCGTTGTTCCATGGGCATGAGTTCAGACTACACATCACAAACATGCATTTTTCGGCTCGATATTCACCTTTGAAAACCCTCCTCCTAGCATTCTTGTTTTCTGGACCTTTCAACACATATGCAATGGTCCATATACTCTTGCTCTGACACAAATCGACTTCCTGTTTCATATATTTGTATATTTTATCTCCAGCTGGGCTCTAAGCAACTTAAGACAGTTCTTGGGTTTCCTTTGCAAACCCCACTGAGAGAGTGTTTGGCTTTTTTATTCAAACAGCAAGAATTTAGTAAATACTTAGTAAATTAAAGTTAATTAAATTATGTTCTGGTTGGTGTTGATCCTTGGGGTTTTCTTATCTCTAATCAAGAGGCCTATTAAATTTCCTCAGTGTCAAGTCACTAAGTAAACTTAACAAAGAACAATTCCGCCAAGAGATCAGAGTTATAGGAATTATTCATTTTCTTTCCTGGCGTGTCAGGAGGGAACGGTGAGAACTAGCAATTGGTTCCCACCGAGCAAACGTCTGGATGCCTCAGAGGCAGTAGACCCTGTTTATGTTGCAAACTGCTAATCAACTCGATCCTGTTATTACTTGAAAGAGAAAATAAAAGTTCTTGGGAAAACTAAATACAGGCAACGATTACATCCTCTGAAAACATATTTACTTTTTCCACGTAATCTTCCCTCACTCAAAATGCTTCAGGCTTTCTAAGCGCCTTCTTTTTTACTTCCTTCAGAGGTTTTCCTCTGAATAAGATGTTGATTTTTACTGAAACGTTATTATTGACGTGTCCTTTCCATGGGGTGCAGGACCCAGCTTCTGCCAGCTTTGAAGAGCCGACCGTGCGTGTCGTTTCAGCTCTGCGTTCAGTGACGTCACCTTGGAGCTTGAAGTCAGCCATGGTGGGAATATTGCCACCATGAGAATCAGCAAACATTACCAAGTGGGACTGTTTTCCCCTGGGGAGCCCGTAAATGAACTGCTGCCAGAGCTCCGGGTGCCTGGGAATTACAGCTTTTGTCATCCTGAGTACAGACACTGGGTCTCAGCAGGAAATGTCAGGGTCACCTTCCCACTGCTGAGCAGCAGATGCTCTAAGTTGGGGGACTGACAAAAGGGGGGCAAAATGAAAGCAGGGCCGAAATATGTGCTGCCAGATAAGAGCCAGCTTATGGGCTGAAACATGGGTGAGGTAGAGCGTGCATGAGACAAGGCCGGAGACAAGTGGGGCAGAAAGCACAGGGCGTGTAGTAGAGATGCATCTTTTGGTTAGAAGGTTACAGGAGAGTTTTAAGTAAAAGAGGGATATTTGGGATTTATGTTTGATAAAGACACCTCTGGGCGTCTGGTCTGTGGAGAACAGCCTACACAGGTCAGGGAGGGAGATGAAGGGTACCAAGGGTGGAAGCCTAGAGGCCATTGAAGATGCCATCTGGGGCTGGGGCAAAGGGGGCCGTGGCATGGCTTCTGACCTTTGCCCCGACACCTCCACCCCTGTGCTCATGCTCACAGGAATCCTTAGCCCCTGCCGTAGGGCAAGACCAGCTGAAGGTGCCCCACCTCTTCCCCTCGGGTTCCCCCACCCCCCATCCCAGCCACATCCACCTCCCTGCTTTGGGCCCCTGGAACACTACTTCCTGAAATTCGCCTGCCCCCTGCTGTGTGACCTTGGGTGGGCATTTAGCGTTTTCACCTGAATTTGTCTGATCTCCAGAACTTCTTGAGAGCTGAGGCTGGGACTCGTTCACTATGTCTGGCTAAGCTCAGCCCGTGACACTCCCGGTGGGCACCGTGCTGGCTTTCTTGGAGTGTGTGCGGGGAAGACAGTTTCTGTCCTGGAGAAGCTCTAGTCAAAATCTGGGTACTGATCAAGTAGAAACGAGGGGTGATACTAAGCCAATCTATGATGAGAAATGCAGGGAGGGAAACCAGGGAGGTCATTCAATATAGTTGACAAGAAGCACAGAGCAACCGTCTCCGACCTGCAGACTATATTCCTTGCCTAACGTGTGGAATCAAAATTCTAGAGCCAACGATTGGTTATAAAGGAGAGGGTGTACTTGTATAATCATCTAAAACAGGGGTCTACAAACTCTACAAAGGCCCAGAGAGTAAGTACGTTCAGCTTTGCAGGAGGTCCTGTCACAAATGGTCAACTCTGCTGTTGTAGGGCAATCACACCTCTAGACACCACACAAATCAACAGGTAGAGATCTGTTCCAATAAAACTTTATTTAAAAAGCTGGTTGGGGGGCTTCCCTGGTGGTGCAGTGGTTGAGGGTCCGCCTGCCGATGCAGGGGACACGGGTTCGTGCCCCGGTCCGGGAAGATCCCACATGCCGCGGAGCGGCTGGGCCCGTGAGCCATGGCCGCTGAGCCTGCGCGTCCGGAGCCTGTGCTCCGCAACGGGAGAGACCACAGCAGTGAGAGTCCCGCGTACGGCAAAAAAAATAAATAAATAAAAAAAATAAGCTGGTTGGCCTTTGGGCTGTAGTTTCCTGACCCCTGACCTAAAAGATCAAAATTATATACTCCGAAAATCGCAATGCCAAATCTCGAATCCAGGTCCAATATTTCCCCTCATGTCAATGATGCTTCTCTGGTCAATTATACAAAACAGGCATAAAGGTGCTGGTTAAATTTAGTTTTACGTGTGCTTGTTTTGGTCCCTATTAGATAGTAAGCTTTGGTGGGTGAGGATTTTCACGCTCTCTAAAGCACGTACTTTTATACCCAGTAGACATAAACGTACTTCTAGAATATATCAAAGATCCCAATGGATGAGATAGATTAAATACAGAATTTTACTATAAGTGTGTATGTGATCTCAACTTAAGGTGCTGAGTAAAGAGTCTTATAAATAAGAGTTTGCTTTCTTACATTTCTGAACTATTTTAAGAGAGAAATCAAGGGGCCTCCTTTTTCTTTCCTCTCTCCAAAGCTGTCTAGGACACTAAAAGGATTAGGCGCCTCTAGAGGTATCATGTGGAATCACATCTAAAATATTCTGGGGAAAAAAGCAAGGTGCAAAAGAATTTATGCTTTTATGTATTTTTTAAAAGGGAAGGGGATGGGAATATTTACGTGAGTGTATGCTCGAAACATTTCTGGAACGATATTCCAGAAAATGGTAAAAATAGCTGTTTCTGGGGAAGGAAAATGGGTAAACCGGGGATCATGGCTGGGAGGAAAAGTCACTTTACTCCCACTGTTTGAATTAAAAAAAAACCTCACCTATGTGTATCCTCTTTCAAAAGAATTAAAAATGAAGACAAATGAAAAAACCACCAGGTCTCTAAGTCTGCAGCGATGCCATGTTTCATATTGATGCCTTTCTCTGCAATAAGTGGACTCAAAATTACTCCACGGGCCCGTTCAAACCTATTAACCTCACCCACAAACGAGTACGTGTCAATCTGGTGAAATCAGAATCAACTCTGTGGATGGAAGAAAAGTCAGTGTTCGTTTCTTAGTTGTGGTATTTTCTGCGGTTGTGTAAGATGTTACCACTGGGGACACAGCCGGTGAAGGGTGTACAGGCCTCTCTTTACCTTCATGGCAACTTCCTGTGAATCTATAATTGTTTCTAAATAAAATGTTACAATGAAGCTATTGACGAGGAAAGGCCTTTGTGTAAAGAGACCTGGGTCCTAGCTCTGGTGTTGCTGCAACGCCTTAGTGGAGTCGCTTTGCTTTTCTCTGCCTAATTCCTCATCTGTAATTGGGGGTGCGGGGCAGCCTTGCGGGGTGTGAGAAGTTACAGAGGGAATCCTGAGTGGTGGGCAGTGGGAAAGGCACTTCTGCCAGCTGCTCACAGGGCCTGAAATGAAAATAAGGACAAGAAAATATCCGAGCCTTAGCTCACCTTCCCTCTCGTCACCTCGAGGCCACAGGCGCTGGGGCAGCCCCTGGCTTCAGGTCGTCTCCCAATCCCTGTGGAGTGGGAAGAGGGGTCTCCCGGACACACAGACACACGGACACACAGCACTTAGAGAGGGACAGAGGGGACTGCTCACGTGCTGTGTCCGGCCGAGGAGCCTGTGCAGGTGAGACCCACGTCCCCGGCTCGTTCTTTGGGTAAATGGGTCGCTAAATAAGCTCCCCCTGTATTGTGCTCACAGCGATCAGCGCTGCCAGTGGATGCAGGACCATGATTTCGCCACCAGGAATCCTGGGGCTCATCTACAGGGGGCGCTCCGACACCCACAATTCAAGTCCTTAGATTGCTGTGATTTCCTCGAACCTGGTCTTTTACCTTCTCAGCTTTCTTGGAGTCACGCTCTGTGTCTAAAAAAGCAACTGAGACGTCTATATGTGTTCGCTTTTAGACCTGGTGATCAAGTGCATGGAACCCACAGCTTCAACCCTTTGAAGCCCAAAGCATTAAAACCAAAACCCAGCAAAAACCAAGTCCATATGGTATTCAGAGCTGCCCCATAAAGAAATTACACTGCACGTTAACTAATATCTTTTATTGTCAGACTTTCTTGAGCCATCAAACAATGATTCCGCATGGCTGTCCATAGGGGTAAGGCAACTTTCCTTTTTCTTTGTGGGTAGACTTAGTTGGCCTAAGTCTTTACAACTTCTCTGTATAAAAATAGAAGTCCAAGACCAGATTATTTTTCTTCTGGTCATAAATGCTGACTTATTTACAGGGGCCTTGTTCAGACCACCATTACACACGTGGGATAAAATAGGTGTGTATTTTATTAAAACCTCAGCATTGAACGTCAGGGTCCTTTAAAGATCCACTCATGTGTTATGCTTTCAAGGAAGGTAGCATCTTTCCCCCATATTCCAACATGGTTACGTTGCAACCTACCCAGAGTGATACGAGCTAACCTTTCAAGAAACATTTTTTAACTTAAATCTCATAGAAACTAAGGACTCCAAAATGCCTTCATGTGGTTCTAAAACAGCCTTAGAGCCCGCTGTTTAAGAGTGGTTTATAAATACAGTTATCTGTAGGCTGCATATCTGTTTGTAACACAGCAGACACAGATCGCAGATTTTGCTACACGTGAAACAAAACTGGAGTCAAAATGTGGCTTTCGGAATACAGCAAAGACAGGAAACTCCAGGATTCCGGGTTGTTAATAAAACCACCTTGCAAAGTAACAGCTGACGACTCTCACTCTGAACTATTAAAATATACAGACGTTACGCCATTGCACATCCTCTTTCCCTTTGCTTTCAATGCTCATGAACAATGATGAAAGTGATGGGTTTATGGACACATGCGTGCACGGGCAGGCGCATGCACTTAAAAGATGAAACAGAAAAAGTTAATATATGTCCAATGAGGAAGGCTGCCAGCAGCGCTCCAACTAAAATAGACCGTCATCCTCTTGCTCTCCCTCCGTCCCCCCTCCCCACTCCCTCACCTTCCCTCCCGGGGGAAATCAGGCTGGGAGGTTAGTGCAGAATAGATGGATCAACGCCCCCCCCTCCACCCCCCTCAAGCTTAGCAAGTCTCCCCTAAAAGGGAGGGAAAGCATTTCTCTTCAGTAGCACAGTTAAGGTGGATTAGTGTCGGTTCCACAAGTTAAGGCACTTCTGGCTGCTTTGGTGGCAGCGTGGGTTTCATTTCCTCTCTTTTTAAGGCATGTGTCGTCTAAAAGAAGTAAAGCTTTGGAAACTGGGTCGACAGCTTGAGACACTGATCACTGGAGTGGACAGGATGAAAGGTCCCCCGAGACACCGCCCTCCGACGAGGGGCTTCTGGAAAGCCTGGGCAGCCTCGCCTTGGGCTGCAGGTGCAGGAGCCGGCTGGGGCCGAGGGGGCAGCACGTGGAGATGCTCAATTCACATGGACTCACGGCCACCTTCACCTGGAGCTGCCCTGGCTGCTCACGGAGCGCGAGGTGCTGTAGCGCTTCTTCACGATCATGCTGATGTAGGCTTTCATGAGCTTGGCCACGTCTACCACCTGCCGGGGGAGCAGAATCGGCCCACGGTCACAAGTTTCTGAGGGGCCAGGGGACCCAGGCTAACAACCAGACATCCTCTGCCCAGCGCGGGCAGGCGGGGACCCGTCCTCCCAGCAAAAGCCACCAGCCTGCCGTGCGAATCCACGGCGCAGGCTGTGTAGGAAGCCAAGAGTTAAGAGCTGCTTTTCCCTATTCCTCACTGGGTAGAAGGGGGACTCGTGGCCTTTCCACGTATGACGTGTGCCACCTGGTGGTTGCCTGATGTAAAACTGTCAGATTTTGCAAGACAAAAAGCCCCCCACCAGATGACACTACAGTGTGTGGGTAGGGTCAGGGCTGGGGTCACTGTCCCCACTGAAGATACAGGTACACGACAGAGCCCACAATCACAGCTTTTAAAGATTGCATCCTATCGTGCTGGTCAAAACCTCGTGATGCAGCTGGAGACACAGAGCTGAGGCCCGAGGAGCTGGCAGAGCCTCGTGTGCCCGTTCTGTTCCCTGCCAGTTCTGAGAGTCCAGTAGTAGCTATTTCATGGTGCGTTCACTGCCTCCCCTTCTGGCCCGTCCCTCCTGATGGCTGGCCTGCGTCCCTGTGAAGGCATCCTAACTGGCTCCCATTTCCCTGATCTCTCTTCCCTTCCAATCCCACCCCACACTGTTTGTAAAAGCACTGTTGTTACACATCACACACCAAGAGCCCATGGCAGTTCCGCGCTGTTTACTGGAGTTGTGCAAACCCAGCAGCCTGGCGCCTGCGGCCCTCCAGTCAAAGCCCCACCTCTTTCCACCCTCCTGCACAGCACCTCCTCTCCATCACTGTACACCAACAGCCAAACGGGCAGCGTGTGATTCCCGCCCACTTCCCACCTTTGCTTGCTAGCAGCTCCCTATGTGGAGACCTCAACAGGCTTCCTGTATTATCGTTATTATTATCACTACATTTTACGCTTTGCAGCGGGATGGCACACATATATAGAGGTGTTTTCTGTCAGCTAGAATTAGCTCTGTCCAGGACGCTCTGCCGTTCGCTCCCTCCGGCTCCGTGGACACTGGCAGACCCACGTCTCACAGCTGCGATCCACTGCCGCCTCGTCTAGTAAGTTTCACAAGGCTTTATTGCCAAGCTATATATATATATATATACACACACATATATATACATACATATATATATATATATATATATATATGGGACCTCTACATCACTTCCCTTTCTCTTCTTTTCCTACAAGGGTACAAGGGAACCAGATTTCTCTGTTGCAGAGGTACAGAGAACAAATGTTGCAGAGGCTGTGAGATTCTGGCCTGTGAGAAACCTGCAGCTGGGGAAGGCGTACCATGCTGTATCTTCCTATGTCTTAAAAGCAAAATATCCAAATAAAATTACTTGGTCAAAGGCCTCAGGAAACGGGGTGCTCTTTTCCTCTTTTGTCAAGGCCACGGATGAAAGATTTGCCTCTTACCTCACTGGTTTCGAAGAGCAGCTCCCTCTCATCGACGACGATCTTGTACGTGTTGGCCAGGGGGGCCCCGAAGGAGAGAATGTGCTCGTACTGGAAGACTTCCAACGGTCTCCCCTCCCCGCGCTTGTAGACAGACACGGCGTCTGCGCTGACGCCCAGCCAGAGGTCCTGGGGAAAGCCGCCTTCCTTGCACTGCGGGGCAAGAGTTAGTGCATGAGATCATAAAAGTTAGAAACAGAACATAGAAACCACAAGAGAGGCTTTGAGTCCAGCACTCTGCAAAGAATGCTGAGTGCATTCAGCGTGCCCTTATGCTGGGGGCACTGAAACACAAGATATGAGAAATGGTGGCTCTTTGGCGGCCTTGATGGATTTCTGACCAGCTGATCAGTCCTGTGCATTTGGGGAATCCTACTTGGTAAATCCAACATCTTGCTTGGACTCTCCACCTCTCAGCATCATCACTCTCCTGGCCATCTGGATTAGCTACGCGGAGGTGGCCGTAGCCGTGGAACTTGACGGCGATTCCCCAGCGCATCAAGCAGCCCGAGCCAGGGCTACTCTCTTCTATCTCTAGTTCTGCCTCCCCTTCCTGTTTTGGATGATTCTTCTTCACATACAAAATCTAGGATCACAGAGGGAAACTCTCCCAATCTGTGCTGAGCAGTTTGGGCTCCTCTTGAAAAACACGTCTCGTGACAAGGAGCCGCAATGACCTTCAGTGTGTATGGTGGTCGATCTCATTGGTTTAACAACAGACCTTCCTGCATGGATCAGTGGAGGAAAGTAAGAGCCGGGCTGGCTGTAGGGGATGACAACACAGGGCCATGGGAATCAGGAGGGGTACACACTGGTGACACAAAAGAGGAGGTACTTGTACAAAGCATCTGATTTATACTTAAAAACAAATGTAATTGAATCAATCAACCAACCAACCAACCCAAAGATAATATCCAATGAAAAGTCATGAAAGGATCTTGGAATATATGATCAACATTTAGATTTTTATAGAGCTTCATTTAAAAGTCATCAGATAACATGCTGAATGATTATGATCATAAGAAAAACAGACCAAGGGCTGGTTTATCTAGACCAAGCATTGGCAAACTTATCTGTTAGAGGACAGATAGTGAATATTTTAGGCTTTGTGGTCTCTGTCACATGTACTCAACTCTGCCATTTCAGTGTAAAAGCAGCCAGAGAAAAATATGTAAAGGAATGAGCCCTGCCGTGTGGCAATAAAACTTTTTTTTTACAAAAAAGGAGGCAGGCAGGATTTGGCCCACGGGCTGCAGTTTGCCAAGCCTTGATCTCAATCATTAGTAAGATTTTCTTTCCATAAATGGTCTACTTAAAAAAAAAAAAAAAGGTCTGTGTCTTTATTCCCGTCTTACCCCTAGGTTCTTCATGACCTTTTTTTTTCTTCTTACATTCCATATATATGTGTTAGCATATGGTATTTGTTTTTCTCTTTCTGACTTACTTCACTCTAGAGCATGGACTTGAGGATATGGGGAGGGGGAAGGGTAAGCTGTGACAGAGTGGCATGGACATATATACACTACCAAACGTAAAATAGATAGCTAGTGGGAAGTAGCCGCATAGCACAGGGAGATCAGCTCGGTGCTTTGTGACCACCTAGAGGGGTGGGATAGGGAGGGTGGGAGGGAGGGAGACGCAAGAGGGAGGAGATATGGGAACATATGTATATGTATAACTGATTCACTTCGTTATAAAGCAGAAACTAACACACCATTGTAAAGCAATTATACTCCATCCAATAAAGATGTTAAAAAAAAAAGGATATGAATCAGTACTGGGTTGATGTGAGTTTAGCCAAATTCAAATTGTGAAATAGAAATTCTTCCCTTCAAACAGTCATGGGAAAAAGATAAAAATGTAAAATCCAAGGATATCCAAAATTTCTAATTTTATGGACACAGTTCTAAAAAAAATTTTTTTTAAACTTTAATGCAGATTTTTACCAGCACTTTTTCGTTGGGGCTATAGCTTGAATAAGAAAGAGTCAGAAATTATTTAAGAATAGATGACACCTTAATTTTCCACTCACTTCTAACATTAGGAGAGCATTTACTGTAAAGGAGGAAGAAAACTTTGGGTGGGTGGTGGGTATGAAGGGTAAAGTTTGGGGGCTCTAAAAAGAGAGGGTGGGAGAGCCAAGTGTTCCACCAGGTCCTCCCTTCCCCAGGAACCTGACCGTGGTGGTCGCACAGACCCCGGTGCAACCGGGTCCGAGAAGCAGCAGGCAGCTCTCACCTCCACATCAAAGAGCGTCGACCCGTACCCAGGCCACTCCTTGATCAAGGCCATGTACTTGGCCATGGCCTGCTCCTGGCTCATCCCCTGAAACTTCTTCCACTTGCCGACGATGCTGGCCCGCGCGGACGAGACCTCCTCCTTGACCCACATGTCCAGCATCTGCCCCTCCTCTGCCCTCTGCCGCACCGCCGCCCCCGTCCGGAAGCTCCGGCGCAGCGTCCCCTCCAAGAAGCTCGTGCGGCGCTTCTCCAGCCGCTCACACGGTGTGAAGCTCTTGGTGGACTGGCTGATGCGGGCCTTGAGTCTCTGCAGCGAGTAGACCTCCTCCAGGGGCGGCACTGGGGCGTGGGGCGTGTAATCCCCCTGCAGGTACTGCAGCCGCAGGGCAGCCAGGACCTGCAGGTTTTCCTCGGGGGCCGGGTAGTGGCCGTGGACGACGGCTTCGTGGGCCTGTAACAAGGCGGTCAGCGGCGCTATGGGCCAGGCATGGCTGTGCGACACCACGCCCGCCTGGCTTGCTCCCTTGTTCCACCAAAGGCCACCTTCCTTAAAATTGTACCCTAACCCTCCCGTGCCGCCTTAAGGTTCTCCCTCGCGTGGATACCACTGAACACGTATATCTATCTTATTTCTTATTCTCCCCCCGTACCCTCTCCCCTGTCCCAACTAGAACAGTTCCTGGCCCAGGAGTTCATATAATACGTGTAGAAGTTTCCTTCTACAAATGAATGAAAGAGCAGCTGACCCTGTCCACGCTGGGAATTCTACTGCCACGCGTGATTTCCAGGAACTAGCAGTTAACGTACGAGGGGTATGAACGGGTTTCACCCCTGCCCGTCTGCAAAGGAGCCTAAGAGCTCCATGTACCTGTTCAAACATGAAAGCAAATTCCACGCTGTCTTCTGGCACGTTGTCTGTGTCCAAGAAGCAGTAAAGTTTGAAGTAGAATTTCCAGGGCTGGTCACCCACCTCTGATGTGGCAGCCAGCCTACAGACGGAAGTTGAGAGAGACTCAGAAAGCAAAATGAGAAATGGGCCATGGGTGACCCACAGGGAGTTCACTGCATATGGTGTATTCTCGGCAAGGATTCAGACATCCTGTCTGTGCTCAGATAGCAGAGAGGGTGGAGATGGGGATGGCGGGAGAGAAAATAGAGCCAGAGTGAAGCTTATCAGAGTTCCCTGCGAATTTTACTTCCCCGGAGGTGAAAAACACACTTTCATCCTAGTTTTACTTTAAGACAACAAACAGGCAGCCTTCAGGTAAACCGAGCTAACCAGTATTTCCCTGAGTGTCCCAGTCTGGTTAGTCCTAGCTACACACAGAAAGCAAAGAAACAAGGCCTATTCCTTCATTCCCTTTGCCGACTCACAAACTATAATAATATTTATAAAAATTGACATGAACATTTGGGAGGCTATGTTTACAGAAAGTAGGAATATCCCTCTCCCCCGCCATCGCATTTTGGTTTATTTCCAACAAAGCACTTAGACCAGGCCCACCTTGAGGAGAGGAGGTCACTTCCTCTGGGACTTGGAAGTTTGGGGCTGTTCTAAACCTCTTGGTCCCCTGACACATTTCTTTTTTTTCTTTTCTTTTCTTTTTTTTTTGCGGTACACGGGCCTCTCACTGTTGCGGCCTCTCCCGTTGCGGAGCACAGGCTCCGGATGCGCAGGCTCAGCGGCCATGGCTCACGGGCCCAGCCGCTCCGTGGCATGTGGGATCTTCCCGGACCGGGGCACGAACCCGTGTCCCCTGCATCGGCAGGTGGACTCTCAACCACTGTGCCACCAGGGAAGCCCAATTTCTTAGTTAAAGCTACTCCTGCCCTCTTATGCAGCTGGGGAGGGGCAGGGCCCAGCCATGCTGGAGTCTCGTCATTGGTACTGGCATCATGCTGAAGGAGGAATATCTTTTGTGTTACTTGGGGGATGTGAATATTGTAGGTCCAAGAGATACAAAATGCAGTTTGAAGAGTTTATAAGTTGGCTTCTGTCCACTTGTCCAGCTTCAAAGCTAATGACAAGTGAAAATCTGAGAATCAGAAAATTCCAAGATAAGGGTGACAGCAGGACACCGAGAGAAAGAATGGAGTAGAGGATCAATGACGGGGTGAATCCTATTTGAGACAGTGGCTCTATCTAGGAATCAAGAGAAACAGGCAGCAGAGAGAGATGAGAAATTACATATGCTTTAACACAGGCAAAATGAGATGAACTCAAATGTACCCTGAAGCCAAAAGTGGAATCAAAGTTCAAACCCTCTGGCTCTTAACGTCCTTCCTCTAATCGGCTGGTACTCAGGGAGAAGGAACTTACTTTTCAAACTTTGCTAATACATCTGCTACAATGGTCCGGCTTTCGACGGCTTTATCGACGTGTCCGTTGTACTCAAAGAGCGCAAACATGTTTCTACTGTCCTCCATGGCCAGGCCTCGGATCAGCTTCTCCACCACCTGGAAAACACGGGGACTTCAGCTTCCGAAGCTGTGCTTCTAGAATATGCCTTCATCAGAACCCAGAGGGAGCTGCCAGCAAAAACGAGGGTCCAAGCAACCTCCCAACACTGTCGTGTACGGAATCTCCAAGGCGCTGTTTTCCCCGGCTCTCTTGAAATCAGTTCTCTCTCTTCCTTGCCAAAGAGAACACAGGTTATTTTGCCCACAGCTGGGGCAGATGCCGGCCGGTTTCTTGCAAACCCGTAAGCGCATGAAAACTAAAGCCCATTTGCCTGATAAATTCACAAACTCATAGCGATTTCCACTGACATCTCTGCTACACCAGCTTTTCCGGGTTTTACTGCAGTATTCCTTTTAGCCAATTGGTTTTACGGTACTAAGTTTAAACTGAAAAAAGAAGGAAAAATGAAAACATGTTCACCCAACGTGCTAGATATTTGTGTGGCAAACAGAAAAACACTGCAGAAGTGAGAGGCTAAACCCTTGTCAGAGCAGACGCAGCTGAGTCAGGTCCGCAATCTCTACTAGGTATCACTGCTTCTTCATTAGTAGGATTACGTCTGTTTCCTTGGTTACTGAGCAGCTGAACCATGCCAGCCGCAAGTGTGCACGACAGTCAGCCTAACTGTGCCCAGTTTTCCTGACCTAAGTAAGCACGTGGGCAGCTGCGCCTCTCCCTCACCTCCCCGGCTGTGGTGTGGGAGCTGATGGTGATCTTGCAGGAGCCGCCGCCGTGGCAATACACTGTGGACGTCATCTCCTGCCGATGGATCAGCGCTTCGATTTCATCTCGGGAAGGCACAAACTCTCTGCATTTGGTTTTCTTGAGAGATTCGTAAATGAAGAGGGCGTATTTTTCCATCTCGGTTCCTGGAAACTGTTCCCGTATCCTAGGAGCCAAACACTAACTGTTAATTGCAAGATCTGAGGACGACTGGCTACGGGGAACCGGGCGGCTTCAACGTGGTGCAGACCAACACGGTGAATGGGGTCCCAGTGCAGAGCAAACGCTAGCCGCTTCCCTAGCTCATCCTGGGCTGTTTAAGGACCAAAAAAAAAAAAGAAGAGAGAGAGAAAATCCAAAGACCAAAGAGCCCAAGTATGACCCGGAGCAACTCCTGCTACTAGCTGACCTCTGCAGAGCTATTAGATTTGAAAGAGCCACGTGCCTCACACTACTGCATGAAAATTCTCTTTCCACAGTTAATCAGCAGCTGAATCAGACAGCCTCTACCTGTTTGATCTGGAACAAATAGCCAAGGTTGTTTTCTTTTTTCCCTGTTCATACAGAGTAGTGGTAATTAAATTTATCAACGTCCTACACTTCAGGACGTTACACCCAAAGGGACCTGTCCCTGGATCAGCCCCGTGTGGCTTAGAGGGGAAAAAGGTCGTCTGTGCCCCGTAAGTCAGCTCGGGTGACCTAGGAGCCCGACCCACACAAGGTGTCTTCTGTTCCAGGTCCAACTGATCTGAACTGTGTCCACCACACTCCCGACGTGAGCAGCGCCGCCCGGGCCACTCGTACCTTCTCAGGTGGAACTTGAGGTACTTGAGGATCCCCCGGCTGGGCAGGAAGGTGCAGCTCAGGCAGGTGAGGATCTGCCAGCTGCACAGGTTGCCCACGCTGCCCGGATGGGGCACCTTGTTGGTCTGTTTGATGAGCTGACAGTAGAGCTCGTCCCGCAGAGGGCGGAGGTCGTGCCCCGTCTGGAGGATGCCCTGGATGATGGGAGTAGGGTCAGACATGGACTCCAGCTGCTGCAGGGAATTGAATATCTTGATGGCTTCATCCTGAAGGGTCGTGTAGCCTTTGTCTTTGAGCACTAGGGGAAGCACAACAAACATGAGTCCCACGAGGCTTTGGAGAAGGTACGATCTGAGCAGCAGACAAGAGGCAGGAACGGGGACCAGAGCTACTTCAGGATGCAGTGCCCACCACCTGCTCTGGACACTCGAACAGCCAAACAGAGGCGCACAAGTAACTGAACTATTTTACTGTGCAATAACGCTTACTGAAAAGCTGGTCTGTTGCCAAGCAAGTTCCGCATTTGACGTGCAAGACAACTGTTTAAGATCTGGTTCTCCAACAGATTAAGGGTACTCTGCGCTCCTGGGGAGTGCTGGCATGTTTTTTAATACAACAACACGGACATCACTATAACCAACTAACGCTAATATGATAGAGCTAAAGAGTTAACAGGGAAACCACAGCACAGTGTCCCGGGCCCAGGAGGAATTCGGGACTCACGGTTGAGGTTGATGTCTCCGTAGGGCAGGGGCAGGAGTGGGGAGTGCAGGGGCCGGTGGGTGTGGCGCAGGATAGGGTTCCGCTTATAGATCTGCTCCACCACGTCCGCGTTCAGGCAGTTCTCCTTGAGAAGAACAGAGCCGTTAGGGAAAGCCCACGAGCTTATCGTAAGAAACGTACATGTAAAAGGACAAAGCCATCTGCATCCTCCTGAACGAGAATGTTTTTCACAAGTCACAAAACACCTGTAGCCTAGGGATGGAGGTGGGAATCCAGCATTAATCATTTCAAGCACGAAGATAGCCGCAAGCCACGTTTGATGACAAATCACTCACACACACACACATTTTTCTTACACAGCTCATTCTCTTTCTTTGATTTGCATATTTTCCCATGTTATTGAAAAATCTTCTCTCTGGAAATTATATATACTAAAAAAATTAAACTTTTCTTGCTAATTATTTAGCCATAAATCATTTAGCCAAATCATGTCATCCTTGTCTATAATTCATTTAAAAAATACATTTTGCTAGCTCTCTCATTGGTCTTTTGTATCCTCCCCCTGAAAATGACACGTTAATACATTATCAGCGAGACTGTTCTTCCTTGGGCCTCCTTTCTCACTCCTGAAATTTAAGAGCTCCTCTCAGAGAATTTCATCATGTATTTATGTTCCTAAAGCATTAATCTGGGATCTGAAAAAGCCAAAGTTACTTTTAGAACTTTAAATCAACAGAAAAGTTGGAGGAGAGGCAATGAATCATTCTATCGTGGCAAGTTCATTTCTGCTATGAAACTTTTTCAATAATACCCAATTGAAAACCAGAAAGAAATATGTTTTAATCACTTAAAAAATTGGTATGGACTTATTTAGGTCAACCTGTCTCATTTCTTAAGAAGCATTGCTTCATATCCAAAAATTCTATTTACTCTTTTAATGTCTGATTTCAAACGAATTAGTAAATATATTTGTCTCATTTCTTAAGAAGCACTGTTTCAACATTTAAAACTCTATTTACTCTTTAATGTCTGATTTCCAATGACTTAGTAAATATACGAGTAAATAAGATATAGCTTTGAAGAGGAAGTTCAGCTGATATGTGCTTTTTTTCTCTCCTTTTTCACAAGAAAGCTTCAACAAATTCATTTTTTTAAGACTAGAAATGACATCATTAGTTTCAAGCTCCTTGGGCTCCATGGACAGCTCTGCAGTTTGTAGGATAACTGACCTGCAGGAATTTGGCTCCAAACACCCAGGAAACATGTCATTTTGGAATCAAGAGGCTGACTTGAATTTGGTGGGTAATAATATACTACCGATATATTAGACCCTCTCCCACCTTTACAAAAGGCGCGGTTTGCCTCCGGGATCTAATTCGCTTATTTCCTTTGAGGTACATCAGTAAATAAATACCCGCCTCACTATCATTCTGGCATCTTTTCTGTCACAGCTCTGGCTCTTTCCTTTGCATAGGGAACCTGCCTACTGGATAACTTGGAGGAACAGAATAAAAATAATTCCCTTGACCTGCGTCTGCATCAGGGGCTGACCAGCTAAGTGAGCAACGCAACCAGAATATCCCATGTCTCCGTTTCCACGCCTGGAAAATGAGCGCCGTGATCCTTGTTCACGGCTGCCGTTTAATGGTTCATTCGTTTGCTTGTTCATTCATTCGATTTACACTCACAGCCACTAATCTTTATAAACAGGGAATTACAACTGAACACGTTCAGTGTTGGTCCAGAGACCTGGGAGCTTCTTCTGTGAGTTTGGAGGCACCTGATAAGGATTCCAAGCTTTCTAGACCCATGTGGCCTCTTAGTGAATCCACTTGTGTGATCTAGAAACTGCAGTGAAAGCAGAATTATTGTGTTACTTCTAGAAGGTGCCCAAACTGGGCTCAAGTGGAACCTGTGACATGCAGGTTGTCCCCAACACAGATCACACCACGTCCCTGTGACTGGGGAGCCCCACACCCCAAATTACAGACCACTGTCCCTCCGCCTACACAGCTCTACAATCAGGTTTGCCTCAGTGGCGATCCGTAACACCTCCCCAGAGACAAGATAATTTTAGTGTCAAATTTCAATTTGATGTCAATTTTTGCATTTTCTAAATGCAGTCTAGCATTTAGATTTTTAAAAGCCAGGATATACACGAACACGAAATTAACTAAGAGTTAGTTTTGATTACAGAAACGTCTTGATGTTCCCGTGGTGAGAATCTGTGAGCTACTGTGACTCACTACGAGCTGGGCTCCCTCGCTCTCACCTTGATATCCTGAATCAGCTGCTGGGTTGGGGTGTCGATCGGGGCCTTGGTGTCCGTCACGTTTTGAATGGCGCTGGACCACCTGGTGGCCTCGTTGAGCAGCTTGGTATAGAGCCGATAGCAGTGCTTGCGTCCGTACACGGTGACGTTCCAGTAGCCTGCAACAGCAACGCGCGTGCGCGCACACACACACACGGCAGCATGAACCTGGGGGACCAGGGTACTGTCCCCGTACCGGAGTCCCAGAAGTCCAGCACCCAGGCCATCTCCACCTGAGCCCCTTTATTAATTCAATAGCTACTTGCTGATTTCCTCCACGTGCCCTGCCCTGCACTAGGTACCCAAAGACATGTGGAATTTACAGTTACGAAGGGAAGACAAACATTAAAATGATAAACTCAGAATTATGATAAATATATAATTAGTAACGCCTGCTCTCAAAGAAGGAACAGGCATAAACTAAAGTCCAGTTCGAGGCTCTGGAACAAGAGTGAAAACTCTCCCCTCAGATTGCTGACTTTCTTTTCCCCTTCCTGTCCCTTGTCTTCCTTTCGTTTAGATTCTCCCTTCAAAAGAAACCATTGTGTAAAGCAAGCAGTCCAGGTGTTCAGACACCAGCCGAAAGTGGAATGGAGTGACTACAGTAAAGAAATACATGAGTATTTTTTGGAATGGAGGAACTGTATTTCAAAAGCACAAAATCACGACTAGCAACAAAAAATCAAAATAAACAACGTAGAAACACCTTTTGTAATACCGAAAGGCAAGAAAAAATCTTACGTGACCACTTTTTATTATGCTAGGTTATGTTCACCGACAGTCAGGGTTTACCTTTTTAGGCTGCATTATGACTCTCACAGTACAACGGTGAGAAAGACAAAAACACAGGCATAGAAAAATAAGGCTTCCTGTAGGAGAACTTCTGTCTGTTTACATCTCCTTGCCTTTGGAGGAATCTTTCTGCAACCCAATAAACCAGGACCCCTTTACTATGGTTTACATATCAAGTGTTCACATAGTTAACCACGGACAGCCTCAAAAGATAAATCAGCAAAAGAGATTTTTTTTGGGGGGGCGGGGAACGTAAACACCCCAGGTAGGAAGCTCACTCCTTCGCTCCGAGCAAACCCACACCTCCTATGACCGGACAGGCCATGTTTCAGGCCCAGCCAGTCCTGAGCACACCACACCGCTTACCTGTCTCTTTGAAGATCTTCTCGTCCGGCGGGACGACTGAACAGAGGCTGTTGAGGACCAGGGTGCCCAACTTCAGAGCATTCTTCTCCGAGCTCTTGTAGTAATCCAAGGAGTTGTGGGTTAGCACAAACCACCGTTTCTTCAGTTTCAGTGAAGACATCTTCGGACTGTTTTTCACTTCTTTGTGCAACCACCCTGGAAAGAAAGAATGAAGGGTCAGCTCAAAACTAGGATGAGGAACTTCACATACCAGGTAACGATTTGCACCCGGCTTACAAATGGGTCGGATTTCTATATATGTGCTACAAACGGCCACGAACATTTCTTATTTGATGATTTTTAACAATGTCAAGAGGCAAAATTACTCAGAAAAGTGGCTCAAAACGGAAACGTGGCAGATATCCGTGTAAATGAAAACGGGACTCCAAGTAAAAAAGCATCGGTGGCATCACCTCTCACTATAAATTCCTGGCCTTCCACTCTGGTGTCCCCCTTGGATCTCTGCAGCAGTGTTATCCAGTGGTGCATCTCCTCCGGCGTGTCTGCGTTGCAGTGAAGCACCCGGTTGGCCGTGATGATCACAAATGAGTTGGGTCTGAGCAGTGGGGCGAGAAGGAAGCAAAACCTCTTAGCTCCACTGGAATCACCACCTCCGTCTGACCCAAGACAAAATGCCTTTTCCCCAGCTTATGGGTCACAGGGATAAAAACGGCAGTGCTATGTGTATTTTACGTTAAGGCAAACCTTGCTCATTTCTGTAGGATTTATTTTATGCCTCATTAACCTTTAAACCTGGAGCAACACATCCTGAAGGTCCTGGAAGGGAAAACATTTCTTAATGCTGAACTTTCCAGATGAAATTCAGTTCCAGGAAGGCTAACTAAGGTGACTGTGAGGGAAAATTTTTTTTTGATGCCTCTCCAAAGTAAATTTCTTCCTGCCTCTGGGTATGGCTTTGGATAATATTTCTGTGGGTGGGTAATGCAACGTCAGATACCAGTAACAGGAGGTCAGTAAATAGGTGTAAGTGGAACATCTCATCCGCTTGATTATGCCTGGTACAAAGAGCCACCTGGGTCCATGCCTTCAACGCAATCTGACAAGGGTGCATCTCCCAGGCAGGGATAACCTAATAATGGAAATTTACTTTCTCCTGCATCTCTTTTTAGCTGGCAATGCCCTGAGTCTCTCATAGGCTCTTAAACAAGATTTTTCTGTAGTTGGGAAGGAAGAAAGGTGAGCACTTGAGGAAGAGAGAAAAGCCTGGGTAGGGATGGAAGGTTCTTGCGTGGATCGTCACGTGCCCAGCCTGCCTGATGTAGGGGTTTAGGAGGAGAGAGACGCAGATCAGAACTTGACTGTCAGAACAAGCATCTGGGCTTTAATCACTGACGTGACACACACGTGTTAAAGGTTCCTGAGCCGGGTATGAGAAGGTGTAGGGTGACTAGTAGAAACAAAGAATCTATGGTTCAGGAGAGCCTTCGTCAACGATGGGGCGATGGACACCCCGGAATTCTCACTCGGCCCAGGAGACACTATTTTTGTTGTCAATTTGAATACATTTCTATTCTCTCTCTAAAGCTATGTCATTGAAGGCAGAAGTCAATTTTGATTTGTACTCAGAATTCCCAAGCTGCAAAGCAAAATAGAGATGGGAAAGACGAAGGTCACTGGGTACAGAGACCCCCGAGACCGTCACCGAGGATGGTCTGCCTTCAAAGAACAGAACCAAACACATGCTATTCTAAGGGCACAGGTAAGGGAGGCATGTCAAGGAAAATAAATGTTTGTGGTTTAATTTATTAATATTCCACATATAAATTACCATCAAAATCCTTTTCAAATTCATTATTAAATTTTAGAAAGGGGAACTACACCCACCCCTGTGCTGGGATACAGGCATTTTCATCCTGCATGAGTCCCAAGTCTGTCCCTGTATGACTGTCTAAATTAGGTTTCCAAGGTCTCCCCTACTCCTGACCCCTCCAACCCGCCGCACTCCAAAGACACCCAGAGAGGAAGACTGCGGATGAGGTCAAACTGGGTACCAAGAAGGAAGTCTCTGATTGCTGGGGTTGACCAGGTGGGAACACACAGCCTAGAGTCATTCCCCAGCCCAGAGCACAGAGCCTGTGGGCGCACGCAGGTATCCAGCAGTTACTTTTGTTAAGAGTCACACCTGAGCTTACCTATCAGGGCTGTCCGAGGCGCACACAGAATCAATGAGCCCCACATCCAAAGTGCCCTGGAAAGAAATGAAAAGCAGAGACACTGAGAGGACCATTCAAGTATAGCACACATCATAACACCCCTAGATGATGACTCTCTAAACAGGCAAACAAAAAAGCCTCCTTTGTGTGTTCACTGCAAAATAGTAGTTATCTAAGGAAACGTCCCCCTTCATTCAGCACAGACAGCCTCTAGACAGGGCAAAATCTGCAGTCCATTCATTAAATAAAGTATAAACGAATCTTTCTGTCTTGTTCCTAAAATACTTTCAGTGAAGGGTGTTTACAAACTTCTTTCAATCATACAACTTTTCTGATTTACACTATGATCTATCATCGAATTTTGTAATTGTGAGGAAATCAAACTCTCTCTGAAATATGATTTTGTGGCTCTGTTTACGTGCCTGGGATAGAGTGATGTCAGAAAGAATACAATTTGGAATTCACTATATCCTTTGGAGAAAAGTGTAACGGGCTTCCACGGTTTCATAAAAATTGGAATTTTTTTGAGGTGGGAGAATAGTAATCTCTTACTACTTACCATCTTCTATAATTTACTCTCTTTTTCTATATGATTTTTAACCAAGATGTTCCCGTTTCTCTCTTTAATTATTATAATATTTCTTCTTATTTTTTTTTTTTTAAAAAGACTGTCTACAAATTCCCAGTCCTGTGGCAGGATGCCTCCCTCCACACCCCACCCAGGCTCACGCACCACGGCGTTCTGCGGGTTTGCCTGTTCATCATGCATCTCCCGAATCTCCTGGTCCGTGGATGCGTGGACCTGACTCAGCACGCTAAACCACTGGCTGTGGGGAGGAGAGAGCAATAGTCAAGGGGTGGCCAACCTCCGCATGCAATACGGTGACACCCTTCTCCACATCCTCTGGGAAAGCGACATCCCCTCTGAGCATCCCTCTGGCCCCAAGGACCTCAGTAGACATTTAATAATGATGATGGTAAGTTCCTAGAGAAATTGGCAGCAAAAAATGAAATCCTCAGTTCTACCCACGCACTTAGATCAAGGGTCTTTACTGAAGACATTATTTATAACCTAGGGAACATTCAAGTGCCTTCTCAATTTTAAATTCCGAGGTAAGAAGCCCAATGTAAGAGCATCATCTCAGGGTGGCCGCTGGATGTCTATTTTCCCTGCTCATTTCCAGGTGGGGTTTCCAACCATCTGATAGGATTTCCACTTAAGTGAATAAAACCACAGGAGAGCTGGAAATAGAAAACAACTGCCTAGAGTAGAAAGTAGAAAATTATTTTGACCAGAGAACTCCTCTATCTTCATTTCAAATGACTTTTCTCACTTGTAGCCACATTAGAATCAGATAATAAAAGAAAACATGTCAACTCCAGAAAAGTAAAGCAGAACAGAAGTCATGATGTAACTAGAAACACAATACGTGCTTGAGGAAAATGACCATGAATATCCATCCGTCTGTGTCAGTTCATCCATCCATCGTTTATTAAGCAACTAAAGTGAGAGGTACCAAATGTGAGAGAGATGCTAGGACATCCTTCTCCTGGAGGGGGCTAATCAGACACATATACACACTCCTATAACTAAGGCAGAGGAGAAAGTACTTGGTACCCAATGGGATATTTAAGTAAAAAATTAATATCTATATTTAAAGGTAAGTCATGTAAGATACTTACAGCAAAGCACTAAAATCTATCTCCTGTGATTCCTGAAGGAGCAAGATGTAACCAAGAGCTTGAAAATACTCAACATATACAGACTCGTAGGGAGACCAAGGGAAACATCTTAATATGAATTGGTTCATCACTTCTGGTTAACCCAAAGGCAAGACTTCAGTCATTGCTTTATAAAGCTCAAAAGTATCCGAAATCAGACACTGAACAACACAAACCTTCAAAATGCAGGCCACATGGGATCAGACACACACACACAGCCACACAAAATCTGTTGTGCTTTCCATCTGTACAGGTGACCTCCTTAATACAAATCTCACCCCTTAAGTGCAACTTGAAATCTGAAAAGGAATTTGTAAAAATGTGTTCCCCTGGTCAGGGCAAAAAGTCCTTGGCTAAAATATTCCAAATGTTAAATTTAGCAGGTTCATTATGGCACAAAACAGACAGGACAGCTGGGCCTATAATTCAGCTGTAAAAGCTGTGGGCATTCCCTGGACCACAAAAAACCACACGTGGTCTCTAGGAGTCCCAGACGGAATGATGGGGCTCTAACTCCAGGTCTGCTTGTTTTTCCAGCTTGTGTCATAATTTATGGATCCAAGTGGGGTTTTAGTTTGTTCCCATGGGAAGAATTATTTTCTTTGCCCTTAATGCTGCTACCATGGTGTTATATCAACACAGAAACATTCAAAGGGCAAGGGGTCGGTCGTAAAGGCCCCGAGAACTCACTAGAAGATTCTAGTGGTTTTTCTGAGCTGCAAAGTGAAGAAGACAGGCCGAAGGATCTCAGCCTCACAAATCAGAAGGTATTTTCTGGCGTTGCTCAGAGCGGATGACAGGCATCTCCAACGTGACCCTATACACCCCCAGGGCAGCAGGAACAGAGACAGATGCTCCACTGCGTGACCCTGCCATGCATCACACGGAGAAGCACACACCAGCTCTTCTTAATTCTGTGCCACATCCCAGCACTGCGATGGAAACCAAGGTCCAGAAAAGTCGGACAACTTGCCCCAGCCAATGAGGGACACCACTGTCCTCCGAGCTCAGTCAAAAATCTAAGCTCCTTAAGAAGCTTCGTGCCTCCATTCAATAGAATTGACCTTGCGTTACTTTACAGATTATACTACCTTTTCTCTGTACCTCAGTCTCCTATTCTGTAAAACTGGATAACGGTGATACCCTCTATAGGGTTGTTGTGAGAATGAAATGAGTTAACATATGTGAAGCATTCTGGAACACTGCCTGCAATATAGTAAGTTCCCTAAGTGTTAACTATCTCTTCCAGCCGATGGAATTCTTCACTATCAAGGCCTTAAGCACCCTCCCAACGCCACAGTCCTAGCATTTATTTGAACGGCCAAGGGTTAATGTTCCTGTTTTTTCAACCCTTAAGCAAACAGAAGCTGCTCCCTTTCAAAGCTCAGAAGCTTCCAGAGGGTGGCTTTCAACTGTGTGTAGCAGCACAATTTACATATGCTGCTGGTGACAATAAAAGCCTGAGTGTAAATAACAAGGGGTCTCTCCAGTGGCATGTGAAGCTGGAAATCTGTGTGCTTACTGTACGGAACACAGCCCAGGGAGAGAGTCCCCAGGAGACAAGGACATCCATCTCTTCCGACGCTCAGTTCTTCAACCATCCTAAGAGAAAAACCCAACTAGAAAATCAACTAAAATCTTTTCAGCACCAGTAGGCTCAAGAGTGATCCGTGTGATGTCCGGGCCTGCACAGGAGCGAGGATGTAGTTATGACCAAGTCGAGGGCACAGCGCCTCACCTGGCGTCTTCTGGGGATTCAGCGATCAGGTGGAAGGTCCTATCAGTCATAATGATGTCAATCCCGTTTTCTTTGCTGGTGTTATCTATGATCTCCCTGCAAAGGGACACAAGCACCAAACGCAAATCAGGAACACAGAATTCTTAATAAAGGGCAAGAAAAGAAATTTCACCGTAACTGAAAAATCAGATACCAACACTTCCGCCTTGATTTTCTGCTTTTAGAAACGATGAAGACCCTTGTGGCCTCTAGGGGGAGGCAGGCTTTTCTCTTTCCAGAAAGGTGATCTGCTGTGTGTGTGTGTGTGTGTGTGTGTGTGTGTGTGTGTGTGTGTGTGTGTGTGTGTGTGTGTGTGTGTGTGTGTGTGTGTGTTTTTCTAGATCTCAATCCCATCTTGATCTCATCCTAACACTCTCTAAACAACACTGGAGGTTTAAACTCAGGGCACCAGGTTAAGATCAGGGTAAAACACAAGCAGCTGTTCGGATGGGACCAGAGGTGGTGATCTATTTTGTGAAGAAATGTGCTGGGGATACAGCCAGCTTGCTTTGTCAGCTGAAGTAGTACAGCTGTTCACAGTTATTTTACAACTACGATATTAAGCAGTCTGGTTAGAAAAAAAAGAAGATTGTATGACTTTTTAGGTAGAATCACTGAGATGAGATAAAATATTTTTTAAAAAACCAGGAAGATCAGAATTCAGAGGAGTCTGTGATCTTCCTGGGAGTGGAAGGAGAGAGGTGGCCCCGACTGGCGGTGGGGGTGGGTGATAAGCATGGGAGCCTCTGGAGTAGGACAATAATCCCCAGGGGAAAACTGTCCAGACCACGTCACCCTGGACCAGCCAATCTGCTTCCTGAGAACTCAGCTACCTTGCGTGTAAAACGACGCGGTGTCGTGGCTCTGAACCACAGCGGTCCATCAAAATCCTGGGAAACGTTCAGAAAACCCATGTGGGGCTTCCTAGGGTGGAGCCCAGGGACTTGCATTTATAAAAAGCTTCCCTGGAAATGGGGGAGTGATGATACTACCAGGGCACCAAAAAGAGTCTGGAAACGACAGGATAAATGAGGTGGGAGCTTTAATAATAGATGGTGAGTGAAAGAAAAGATGAAGGGGGTGGTGTATAAATTGAAAGAGACTTGAGCGATCTGTCATCCAATTAAAAATTATGAACCTTATTTGGATTCTGATTTGAAAAAAGAAACCAACCCAAACCAACAAGAACACTATCACCGCCATGTATAAGATAACTGGGGAAATGTGAACAATGACCAGAGTTTGGACGGTAGAAGGAGCTCATGTTCCTTTTTAAATGTGATCATGATATTGTGACTATATATTAAAAAAGGTCTTGATCCTTCAGTGTGTACTAAATATTTACAAGTGAAATTATATGACGTCAGGACTTGCTTTAAAAAATGTAGTTTGTAGGGGGGCAGTTTGTAGGGTCACAGATGAAACACCACTGGCCATCGGTGGGCAACCACTGAAAGACGGGAAATGGACACACAGATCTCATTCCAGTCTCCTACCGACGCTTGCCTATGATTGAAATTTTCTATAATAAAAAATATATTTTTTTCTATAATAAACTTCAAAATATAAAATAAATAAAAAACTCTTAACGATGGTGAAACCTTAACAACTCATTGCTTTTTCTCTACAGAATGTGACCAACAGCTGAGGAAGGGCTAACACTTCCTTACCTCTGTAATTTTCACAGAACACCTGGAGAATAGGGCTTCATTAAGCATGTGTTTGCTACAGAGTGAGTAGCAAAAGGGACATCCAAAAATACACGGGTGAAATTCACCATCACAATTCTGTCTCTCAGCCTCCTGGCATCTGTGGCCCCCCTCCTACAGGGTGAAGAGAGGACCAACGCAGTATGCAGGGCCAGGGGAGGACTGCAGGAGGTACAGAGCTATGCCATGCTGCTGAAACTTGTAGGACTCAGATGCAAACTCCCACAGACTCATCTGACTACGGAGCATGGTTTCCTAAGGAACCTCAAAGGGGCAGCCTTGAAAAGTCTGATACTGTGCTGTCTGCACTTCACAATTTGGCCTTAAAATTAAATACAAAGAAGACTTTCTTCCCTTGAGTAAACTTTCCGCTTTCCAATGAATCATTTTCTAAAGTTTCTAATGCTGGCTGAGCAGGAACCATATGTCGTTTTCAGGTCTACGACTTCAGGAGTTAATTTGGTCTCTCAAAGCTTATTTTTACCCGTGTGCTGAAAATGGATGGTTGCTCAGTTTGAGTGGAGGGTGGCCACACCAAAATAAATTCTATGCTTAGTGTCTAATTACCCAAGAAAACAAGCTGCCCCGCAATTCCCAACATTTTCTGAAAACCTCACTTAATTTTTAGCAAATAGGCCCTCAGTGGTTCAATGCTTTGGTTCTATAAGAAGGTGGCACAATGGAACTCCCCGGAGGTCCAGTGGTTAGGACTCAGCACTTTCACTGCCGTGGGCCTGGGTTCGATCTGAGGCCAGGGACCTAAGATCCCACAGGCTGAGCGGCATGGCCAAAAAAAAAAAAAAGTGGCAGAAAAAGGGGGTGTGTTGGATTCAAACACCAGCTCTGTTGCTCTCATTGTTGGGTATGAAGAGGCTAGTATACCCAACAGAGGTGGAAGACAAATGATTCCTTTCACACACCTCCCGACTGGCTGTCTGCTCCCAATTTAGCCATCTGTTGGCTATAGCTGGGCTTGGAGAAGAATTAAAAGTGATAGATTGACCCATAAAAGGATGACAAGATGCTCAACCAGTCGCTCAATACCCACACCACGGTTCCTGTGGACCGCCAATGACGTTTCCAAAGAGCTAGTTTTATGTCCAACTAGCATCTTATAACCCAGAGCTGAATGTCTGAAAATTCACAAAAAGTGAATTTCACAGACGAAGTTTTATTTCCCTGATTTCCTAATAATTCAACCCACTGAAAGGAACGATGAGGACGCACCGAGTACCTCTTACAATCTACTGCTTCAGAGAACTTGCCCCAGACAGCTTGTAGGCAGGGACTTAACTGATGGAGCAGCCCCGAGCCCCGGTCAGCAGCCCTGGCCAGGGCTCATCAACATACTTGGCTGCCCGGACTTCCACGGTGCCCTTGAGCTTTTCCTCGCTGTCATTCTCAAAGTACATCAGCTTGGCCTGGCGGAGGACGAACCAGCGCTTCTTCCAGTTTCTCCTGGACAGCGTGGAGGAGCCGCCGCCCTTCTTGTGCAGCCAGCCTTGCTTGAGGGCCTCCTGCTTGGAGCGGAACCACAGGAAGGTTTCGTCCTTGAGGACGCACCAGCGGCGTTTCCAGGTGTTCATGAGGCCACCTGTCTCCCCAGGGTTGGGTAGGGAGGGGTTTAAGAAAATCCGTCATATTGGATCATAAGATCAGCAGGTCTTCAGGTCCAGCCCCTCCTTAACTTTGCACCAAATGACCCGCCCTCAGACACCCACCGATGACGGGTGAGCGCACTGCTGGGTCGTGTTCAGGGGGCACTGGGCAGGTGTCACACTGGCTTGGCTGGATTACACAAGAACGCTTCCTTTTCTCCAAAGCAGCTCCTACTCACTTAGCTGAGAAATCCTGGTGAGGGGCTTAAAAGCAAGACCAGTCAGGGACTGATACTCTAGCCCCGGGTTGAGGCGGGACAACGGACGGGAGGACCACGGACGGGAGGCGGGGGAGAACCGCTTCCATATGGTTGGATCATGCTTCTGTCCAAACACCGCAGGAAGGGGAAATGAGTTTAAAATGTGTCAAAGTTGACACATTCCTTCCTTGTTTAGTCAGTGTGAGGAACAAAATTTATCAGTAACTCCAGAGTTTAGCAATAAACCCTAACTTACATCGGAAAAGAAAAGCATTATCATCTGAAAATGGCTTCTTTGTATAAGGTATAAATTTAGAATACGAGACAAAGTAAGACTCCAAACCAAACTGTGACAGTACCTTAAAAATGAGAATTTACCTGTAATTTATTTTAGTGGAAAACTTTTTTTGGTGGAGACAAATTAGACAAGGATATACAGACATTATTTCTATAGAGAATATATTTCTAATACTCTTCTAGCAGGATAATTTTATTTTAGTTATTCTAGATTCCCCAAGGATGCTCAGAGTGACATCTTACAACCATGATTCAAAAATCTGCTTCAACGAACCCACTGAAGAATAAATACTGCATCTACTTCACTAATTATCAAGTGTCCACAAGTTATTTTTTTGATCAGCCAATAATAAAAATAAAGAACATTTAAACGTGGATACTGAAAGTAAGTATAAAGAAAATGCCTTCCTTTTACAGATTAGAAATAAATTTAGAACAGACCTTCTAAGATTAATTTTTTCAGTGGTTGCTTCAATGATTACAGATCTCAACTTCACAGTGGAACAGAAGATGCGAAGACAACACTGGTTTCTCTTTGCAGTGCAAGGCGCACTTGCTTCGCGGGCTTTTACAGACCGCTGCCCTCTCTCGTATCTACAGCACTTACTGCTCACCTAGTTGAGAAGCCTTTGTGATCACACCAAGCGCCAGAGCTGTTTCCTAACAAACAGCAAACTTGCCAGGGGGTACCAGAAGGAAACTGGTTTTTTTTTTCCTTCTTGATTTGTGGCTTTAATCTCGGTTTCTCAAAACAAGCCAAGAGGAAACTGTAGTACAAAGTTATCCTATTATCTTATCGTCTTTGGATGATAAAGGTTATTCACAGCTGTTTCAAAGACACAGATTACAACAGTCATCCCAAGAGCCCTCACCCACCAGTCACTCTGCTGCTCTTACGTTATTGATGGGACTCACTCCCAGCCCTGCCCCCCCCCACAATTCCGGGTGTTCCCTTCGTATTTCATCTAGAGAATTTGATCAACGCTCTTAGTTTCGTGACTGTAAACACCTTTAGTAGTAGTAGGCTGGTGCAAACTCATCTACGCTCACAAAATAGAATCTGGTGGTTGGTTAGATTTTCCTTATCATTGGTTTCTTTGAAACTTTTGGTCATAACTTTAAGACTTTATTAAACATTAAATGGTAATGTATCAGAGATTAAGTGGTGACGCAGTTACACAATAACTCTTTGTTTTATTAAGAGATGAGTGTGCCAAAACTTCCCTTGCTTGCCTTCTTGAGCTCTTAATGCTTTAATCTTGGGATTTTAGCGCTCTGAATGTATCTTTACTTTTTCCTAATCTTATTTGTTTTAATCAGACAATTATACAATAAAAGAATGCCATATATTATAAATAAGAGTGATTTACGGGGAATTTTTGAGCTAACTTAGGGAACAAGATTAATTAGGGGGAGAAGAAAATATATGACTAACAAAAAGCTTTATTTATTCTGAGAAATGCATGAGAAAATCTTAAAATGCTACAATTAGATACTTATTGGGGTTATTAGGTTCTGATTTGTGATTATATTTTTTCCTTCATCCAATGAACACTCGATTATTCGGTTAGAATTTCTCAATCTTTTTCATTCCAACGCTCCTACAAGAATTCCCATCAACCAGTGACCCTGGCCAATAGGAAGCTCTCCCCTAAAAATAAACCTGGAGGGGTTTCTGTGAGCACCTGGAGGATCTGAGGCTGAGAACAGCAGAACTTTGAAAAGCAAATGAATGATGTTAGCAGTTAGACAGACATTGAAGACGGGGGGAAAAAATGAAAAGGAGAAGACATAGATGAAGAAGAGAAAAAAATATTAAGGGCAAAGGAGATATGAGAAAAGATAAATATGCCAACAGGAGAGAGAAGCAAAGGCAAAGAACAGAAGAAACAGGGAAAGGGAACCCAGAATAAAAAGGTTTTCATGGGGGAAGAAGAAAAGGAAAAGGGAAGAAAGAAAGATGGCAGCAGAAAAGAAAGTGAAGAAAAGGCTCAGAGAAAACATAAAAATCTTGAACCATCTGGGGACAATGGATCTTGTTATCTCTGCCCCATCCCCAAGATTTGGCCTCTTTCCCCTCATGGAGTCGAGGGCCGTGGGAGAAACCAATCCGCTCTTTAGATGATCCGCATAAAACTCCTACCAAAAATTGGTGCTGATTACGGTTTCTCATGATTCCTGTCCCTGATTTGGAAGTCAAGGTCAAGAACGTGAATAAGGCATGGGTACAAGGTCCTGACTAAGTACTTTTCCAGAAGGAGGATGCTTCAAGGTCTCCAAGTATTAAGGTTCAGTACAGTACATTCGAAGTTTCACAGCAATGCAAAAATATAATTAAAAATTCTAATCATGAGCAAGCGATAGACAGTAGGCATCGCAGGCAGTTTAAGCCAGGGGTGATCCTCTCTCAGATCTTTACTTCCCCATGTATAAGGGTGTCTAATACTCCTGTGGGAGGGAAGAATGCAGCTTCATCACGGTAATGGGCTGCACTAACCCCAGTAGCAACATACATGTGTGTTTGTATGTATGTGTGAGAAAGAGAGAGAGGAAATGATGTAGGAAGGAAGCAAGGAAGGAAGGAAGGAAGAAGGAAGGAAAAGAGCACAGATGTGAGAGAGACATGGAGGCAACAGGGAGAGAGGGACTGAAAGCGGTGACAGTGGTTGCAGACCCTTTGTCCTAACGCTGCATATGGTCCAGTAGGGTCCCCCACATCACACCACCACGGCATCCTCCATCCACCTAAGAGGACCTCACACCAGGTAAGGGGTATGTGGGATAACTTTCTCAGCCCCCCTCCTTCAGCCTCAGCTTCCCATCACTTCACCCCCTAACCCAGGCACCAGGGTGGCTGCAGGTCATACCTTTCATGTACAGGAAGCTGTGGAAGTAAGGCAGCGTGACACAGCTGTACACAGAGTCCCGCCGGTATGAAAGTTCATCGTCCGTATCAAACCGAGAGTCGAAGTCCTCTTCACTATCTTCAAACTGGACCAGGAGAGACAGAGAGAGCCAACAGTGAGCAAAAAGGACAGAAAACAAGCAAAGGAAATGCCCAGCATAGGTCAACACTGAAAAAGTAAAAACAACGGACAAAGAAGCAACACGCTGCTTCGTCACAGTGCAACGGAGTGTGGTCATCAAAAGAATTCAGAATTACAAAATACTGCCTTCTGGTGTCAAACCGTCAGTTGACTTGATACGTAACACGTGAGACATATTTTAATCCCAAGGCTATATATTCAAAGTACAACGCTTTTGTTTAAGCGTACAATTTTAATCAAACCATCCAAGACTTAATTCCCTTTAAGTTACTGTGCTAAAAATGTCTTCAAGGACTTCCCTGGCGGCGAAGCGGGTAAGAATCTCCTTGCCAACGTACGGGACACGGGTTCGAGCCCTGGTCCGGGAAGATCCCACATGCTGCGGAGCAACTAAGCTCGTGCGCCACAACTACTGAGCCTGCGCTCTAGAGCCCGTGAGCCACAACTACTGAGACTGTGTGCCACAATTACTGAAGCCTGTGCGCCTAGAGCCCGTGCTCTGCAACAAGAGAAGCCACTGCGATGAGAAGCCTGTGCACTGCAACGAAGAGTAGCCCCCGCTCGCCACAACTAGAGAAAGCCCGCGTGCAGCAACGAAGACTCAAGACAGCCAAAATTAAATAAATTAGTTAAAAAAATATATTCTTAAACAAATAAACAAACAAATAAATACAAATATCTTCAAGCCTTAGAAAGGCAAGGGAGTATTTAACGCACAGACAACGGGAAAAAATAAAAGTAAACTATAAATAAATCCAGAAGCTGGAAAGAGCACGTTCAAGCCCTTAAAGGTTCCTCCCTTACAACCAGAAAAATATACATCACGTCCTGCAGCGGGCGGGTGAAGCTACCGTCAGGAAAGGTCTCTGAAGTGCCCCTGGCAAGTCGCGTTCCAGTTTAGGGCGGGTCTCATTTCCCAACCTGCTGCAAAGCCAGCACAGACACAGCCAGAGCCTCCACTGAAAATGCCAGTTTTCTTAGGCTTTGGGCAAGACGCAGTTCTGGGTTTTGCGTTCAACCTCCAACAGGCACCAATTTCCACTTACTTGTGTGACGATAGCTTTTGGCAAGAGAGAGGGGTTTAAGGCCACCTTAAGAGCCTGACTTTGGAATCCTGGCCCGTTCTAGGGGGGATGTCTTCATCCAAGGGATAGTGCAATGGGGGCGAGGACGGCAGACAACTTCCACCGCAATGCGGGCAAATCGGGGCCCCAGGAGGACAGCGGGTACTCACCGAGGACTGGGCCCCCTCCGAGCTGAAGCGGTAGGCCCCCGAGCTGTTGTACGTGCCCACGGAGCATCGGTAGTCTGGGGACCACTGGCTGCTGTAGGAGTTGGAGAAGGTCACGCTGCTGCCGGAGGTGACGGCCCCGTCCTCGTAGTCGTCCTGGTCGTAGTTGTAGTCGCTGTCCGGGGAGGGCAGGCCCCCAGGGGTCTGGGGCATGCAGTAGGTGGGCTCCCCAGAGGAGGAGTCGTGCTCCGAGGGGGCCAGCAGCACGGTGCTGTCGGGGTCGGGGCTGGTGGGCACCACGGTGTCGTTCATGTAGGGGTCCTCCTCCGAGGATTCGTCGCTGGTCCGGATGCCACTGGTGCGCTGGTCCGAGTGGCCGTGCTCGCTGGGGTTGGGCGAGTCCTTGAAAGCGTCGTCGTCGGCCTCGAAGCCCTCGTCCACCTCCTCCTCCGGGTAGGGCTGGCTGAAGTTGAAGTTGGGCTTCTCGCCGCAGGCACCCTCGGCCAGGTCGGCCCGCACGCCCACAGACCCGCTCCCCACCGACAGGGAGCGCTCGATGTTGCGGACGCACTCGTCGATCTCGTCGAAGTTGAGCGACTCCAGGAACTCCTGGGCGGCGCGGCAGGCTTCGTCCTCCAGCCGCCGCAGCTCCTCGTCCCGCAGCTGCTGCAGCTTCTGCAGGGAGGCCTCGGTCAAGGACAGCTCCTGGCGTTCCTTCACACGCTGCAGGTCCTCGATTTCCTTCTCCAGGCGCAGGATCTCTTCCACCTGCTTGTTCTCCTTCTGCTTCTCCAGCTCCCGGGTCAGCTCGGCCTCCCTCTGACTCTTCTGCAAGGCTTCCTGTTCCCGCTGCTTCCTCGCTGCTTCCTCCTGGACACAGAGGAAGGAAGGGGTCAGGTCAGGAAGTGACACTATGGAGAGTGCGGGCAGCGACCCTCCTTTGGGATGAGATGTGCTTGCCGGGGGCTGAACTGCATCCCTCCCTCCCCCAAATCGCTCTGTGAGGCCCCAACCCCCAGTCCCCTCGGGATATGTCTGGATTTAGAGCAGGGCCTTTAAAGAGATGATGAAGTTACAATGAAGCCGTGAGGTAGGGCTCTAACCCAACTGACTGGTGTCCTTATAAAGAAGAGGGGATTGGGACACACGCACGGGGCACTGGGGAAGCAGGTACGCAGGTGCAAGACCACGTGAGGACGCAGCAAGTTACAGAGAGAGGCTTAAGAAGAAACCAACCCTGCCAACACCTTGATCTTGAACCTTTAGCCTCCAGAATTGTGAGCCAATCAATTTCTGTTGTTTAATCTGCCCAGGCTGTACTACTTATGTTATAGCAGCCCGAGCAAACTAATATAGTGATTACACTGGTCTAGAGCTATCATGCCGTCGTGATTCACACTGAAACCTTAAGACATTCACACACTTTTACCCAATGTAATGGGTTAGAAACTGCAGCATAAACATCTCCTCTAAAATTCTTCCTCCTGTATATTTATTTTAGCTTTGAATCCTTCTCCCTACATGTTTACTTTAGTTTCAAATCACTGAGGCAAAGTGTTTGAACTGGGAAGGTAACAGACAAGATGTCACGTGTCGCGGCATTCTTTACCTGTTGGGCGCGGAGCTCAGCTTCTCTTCGTTCCCTCTCTCTTTCTCTGAAAACAGTCAAGAAAAAAAGACAGTGAATATAAACGAAAGCAATGAAAAAAAATCCAACCCCCGCTTTTCAGAGAGCGAACTTTTTAACAGAAGCTTTGCAAAAGACAACTTAGAAGTGTGAAGGAGGGATAGGGTCTCTTCCTTTGGCAATACACCTATTCTTTGCCTGAATAAAAATACCACAAAACTGGGTCTTCAACGCCGCTAAGGAATTTTATCTGAGCCACCAAGCGTTATCGTTTCAAACTGCAGGTTCCTGCGAAGCTGGATATAGAGCATAAAAACGCCAGAGGTGTCCTCCTGTCTGTTTCATCTGAGCCAAGAAAGGTCCCATACCTTTCCTCCTCCTCCCGCTTCCTCTTTTCTTCTTCCACCCGTTTCCTCTTTTCCTCCTCTGCCCGTTTCTCTGCCAGCAGCTGTTTGTAAACTCTGCGGGCAATCTGACCTCGGAGTTGCTTCTGGAAAACCACGGCTGCTTTTTTCAGGTGCAAAAACCTCCTCCTCAGAAGGAATGCTCTGTAATTCTTCTGTATAATCACTACACAATACAGGACCTTCTTGTATTGCTTTCTGAAAATGAGAACAGAAAATAGCACAACAGAATAACTGTGGAGGTAATGAGGCTTCGAGCTCTTCACACGAGTTTACGTTAATGTTACAAGACAAGACAGCAGGACCTCGTTTGGGGCTGATCCGCTCATAACGGAGCCGACAAGGAGGCCCTTGTGGGCAAAACAAAACAGAAGAAAAACAAAAGAATAACAACAAACGAAACTCAAGCAAGACCCTAGCATCATGTTGGCTAAATAAACACATCACTCCTAATACTGACTTTGAAAAGTCCCGGCAGGAAGTTGGGTTGTAAACAGAACCAAGAGATGGGATATATTTTCCTGTCCTTATGAGGAAAAAAAGCAAAGGATTTGCCACAGCAGGACGGCTGTGTACTTGAGAAAATGTAACGTACTGTGACGAGCAAGGGTTCGGGTGGCCCGCAGGTCCGCAGAGGAGGAAAGAACTCAGATGCACAGGAAAAGAACCTGCCTCATTCGGCACACCCTGGAGAGGGGGCCACTGTGGACCCAACGGGATGACACCAAAGTCAACAGGCGAGCTGCCTGTGGCTTCAGTATGTGACCCAGAGGAACCAGGGAAATGTTTAAATATGTCGCCCAGTCCCCTGATGTCGCTGCCCTGAGACATCAGGAGCCCCTTTTCCCATTTCCTGCCCAGGTCAAGCTAACTTGGTGCTGGCAATGCTAGTTACGAGCACTGTCCTGGGACTCTCCCCTTAGCCTGGTCCTGACCCGAACCCATCCAGGTCTATTTTAAATGAAAGCATGTGGCCAGGGTCACCCCACCTGGTGACACACACGGGGGACGCCCCCTCCTGTCCGGCACTTTTTTTTTTTTTTTTTTTTTGCGGTACGCGGGCCTCTCACTGTTGTGGCCTCTCCCGTTGTGGAGCACAGGCTCCAGAGGCGCAGGCTCAGCGGCCATGGCTCACGGGCCCAGCCGCTCCACGGCATGTGGGATCTTCCCGGACCGGGGCACGAACCCGTGTCCCCTGCATCGGCAGGCGGACTCTCAACCACTGCGTCACCAGGGAAGCCCGTCCGCGCACTTCTTACCGTGCCAAGTAGCCCAAGACGTGGGCCCGGATCACCATGGCCGCCCGAGTCAGCTCCTCCTCCCGCCGCTTCTCCAGTTTCTGCTCCAAGGACTCGCGAAGGAAGACCTGGCCAGGAGAGAGCAACACGTCACATCCACAGAATGCGGCAGGCAGTGGTAAGGCATTGCTGAGTCAGCTGTGTCTTTGGTGGGTAAGGCTTTTTTCTTTCTCTGATTTGCTCCAAACACAAACAGCCATGGTGTCCAGCACAGGGAATCTCAAATTCCTGGTGGGGAGAGGATTTTTTCTTTATTTTTTTTTTTTAAACTTCCCATCTGTCACAGACTAAGATCTTTGTAAAACATAGTAAACAATATATTACTGGAAAGAAAAAACCAAAGGGGTATATAAAATCCAAGTCCCGTTTTTTCAGTTATTATTAGTTCAACAGGCATAAGAGGGCTGTGAAATTGCCTTTATAAATCCTTATCTCACTGTGGGCTGGGACAAATAGTTCATGGGCCAGCACCAGTGCTACAGTAAGTCTAAGTAAGAAGATATCTAGAGAGACTCCCTACATTAAGAAGGAGAAGGAGGGAGGAAGGGCGGGAAGAGAGGGAGGAGGAGAAGAAGAAAAGAAAGGACGAAAGAAAGAAAGGGAGGGGGAAAAAATCCAAGAAATTTGTAAAATGTTACTTTGCCGTCACGTGGAAACGCTCCCTTCATGCCTGTCAAATGATTACGATCAAAGCGTCTTGGCCTCAAAAAATAATGCACATAAAAAACCTGACATTTAAGAATGTAATTCTATAAACTGTTTGCAATTAGAACGGAATCATTTAAGTTACCTCGGTTCAGCCATGGCAAGAAAAGTATCAGTAGAATCGGGACAAAGAGATTGTAACTATTGGCTGGCCTGTTTCTGCCCGTGGGCAACTCAATCCTAGGCTTACCATTTATCTAAGCCTAAGTGTGTCTGGTAATTGGCATTCGTATCAGAATTCCTAATATTTGAAAAGGTATGAAAATACTGAGACCCTCCCTCAATCGTGGGAGCTTTTAATTTTGTAATTTCCAATGTGATGCCTAAGGAAGTTCTGAATTATCTCCTAAAAACAAACACATTTTTTCTTATGCTTTTCTGTTAACAGTCAGCTGGGGGCAGTGGTCGGGGGCTGGTTAAACGACACACGCCCTCACTCATGATTTCTCAATTTATGCTCCAGTGAGTCATTCTGGCCTGTGACGGTGCATTAGGTCCTCCTGATGCCACATTTTCCCAGACTCTCGGCCCTGGCTCTTCCAAGACATTTGGACGGAAAAGCAAATAAAGGATCCCACCATCATGTGACTCACAGAAGCCTTACCCACTCCTGCTGTGGGTTCCTGAGCATTTGTCAAACTCTCCCACCAAATAATTCTCTCAGAAAAGCTTTTCATACAATGCTCTTCCTATAATTGCAATTAATATGCTCTGCTGATGCATAAAGAGACTGCATCTTGAGCAAAAAAAAAAGTTTAATGTAAGAAACAGCAGCTACGAGCATAAAGCTGGTTAATTCAGCAATGAGAAAAAGTTTTCAGAAATATGAAGCAGTTTTCATCAAGACTGGACTTCGAAGAAATATTTAAACTTCTCTTTGAGACGATTTTTTGATATTAAGGATCTTAGTCTAAGGCTGTTGCTCTGGTTAGTGTTTAAAAGAAAAAGTAATGAAGTCAAATCTTGAACAAGAGTGGTGATGGTGGTGGTGACATCATAACACAAGAGCATCGATGCCAACGAGCAGTACATTTATCAGATGAACAAATAGGAAGCTTTATGAAGGAAAGAGCGTCTCACACCTTATCAGAAGTCAAGGGACTGTCTTGGTTGGAATCAGAGTCAGAGAAATACCTGCCTTAGTTTCATGCCCATCAAAGAGAGCTCTATGCTCTGCCTATTAGATTTACTTCCACATCTTTATCTATCAATAGATTCTTTCCATAACCCGAAGGGCAAACGGAGTAAAATGCTTTAGAGACCTGACTTGGCTTCATTAAGAACATCCACCCTGAATTTATGCAACAACACACAGAAAGTGATGCCAGATCTTCCAGCCCAGTGGTGTCTGCTGCCACGTTGCCATGTTCCCAGGATGCAGCCAAGATCGAGTCAGCAGGATCCAGCTGCTGTGAGCGGAGGCACCGGCCTCGTCAGGCATCATCAAGCAGCTTAGGAAGGGGCAGTGCCCACTCAGGGGGCTGCTCGGCTAACCTTGACTCAATATCCAATACGAATAGTTTCTCATGGCTTTTCCTATCATTTGCTTAGAGAGCTCACGAGCCTATGGATTATTCCAGGAAAATGTCTTTATAGAATACCTCCTGCAGGATTTATTGCCAGAGAAGAAATAAGGTCGGGCAATGTAGTCCACGGACCAGAAAAGTAAAACGTGCCGGAGTCACGAGGTAGAGGGGAAAGGCAAAACCAGGAAGAAAGAGGGGAGCAGCTGTTCACCTCCGTCTCCCTAAACTTGGCTTCTCAGCAGGGGCGTACAGCAGGATCTCCTGCTCGGGCTGTTCCGGAGGCTTGGACAGGCCTCCTAGCTTCTTTAGGGATGCTTCCCCAGCAGATAAGAATCCTTGCCTTCCAAAGACCAGATGTGTTTTAAGCCAGTGAATTCAGACCTGGCGTCATGTTTAATTTGCTGACTACAGCGCTGCCCACATTTCCCTCTGTCATGTAAGTGTTGACAGAAACTTCTTTACCAGAAGATCTAGATATTTTTTAGAGGTTCAAGGTTTTAAATGCAAAGACCTCTGGCGGCAACACTGACTGAAACACTGCTAGAGTAAAATTAAGTGTATAATTAAGTCAAATGTTGGTCAAGGTCAAGGCTATTTAGTGGATACAATTCAAATGCTCTCATGTTTCCATTTACTTCCTAATATTTATGCGAAATGATAAGCTTCCATCCCACTTCTGCTTCCAATGTGTCACCAATTAAAATTTAACTCCTCTTTAAAGATTTCCTTTTCTTGAATACTTTTCTGATCATGTCAATTCACAGTGAGCTCTCTCCTGGAGGTGTGTCCTTATTCCTTCAAGAGATCACACTGCATAATTTATCAGTTGTATGGGATGACTTATCTCCCAGAAACTTAGTAAACCGGGGGCAATGCCCATGTCTTTATGTCTCCGTATCCCTGTGCTACACCCAGTTCTAAGTCTTGCTGGGGCCTGATTTCCACCGTAAATTGTAAATGAAGTTGGATTGATTTTTTCAGAGCTCAGAAAAGAGACCGGTATTGGCTGGGTGAGTCAATAATCTTTGATGTTATTCCATGGTATAAGGCAGTGAGACAGGAGGAGGATATCAGTTTATAGAGAATGTAATACCTTTTTAATTAAAAAAATCAGAGCAGACTATATTATACTGCCAAGAGCTCCACTTGAACCAACTTCTTTAGAAAGTTCTTTGAGTGACTCAATATACAACAATCTTGTGCCATCACTTTATAGTTTTTTAGCATTTAACAGACACTGACTGAGCTCCTACTATGTGACCTCCTACTACGTGCATTGTGTTGTGTAGAAGAACGAACAATGAACTCTACATTCTCTATTGGGTGATTGTAGACAAGTCACCAGGCAATACCAAGAAAACATGACAACATGTTAAGTGTTATAACAGGGCAGAAAACAGAAAGATGTCAATGACAGAGGAGGGGGCTTAGCCCAGTTCAGGGATGAGTTTTGGTTCAGGGTGCAGTGAAGAATGTCAAATAGGACTCCCGTCAAAGCCTGCATCTAAGCAGAGACTTGAAGGAGGAGTTGGCTAAATGGGGTGGAGGGGAGGGTGGAGAATTCCAGGTAAAGAGACCTATGCACCTGGGAGGACACACCCCAAGGTGACCCCCAATGAGTTACACCCTTGTTTAATCCTATTAGTGTGGGTGGAACCCGTGACTTTCTTCTAGAACATGGCAAAGGTGATGGGATATCACTCTTATGGATATGTTACATCATATAAGATTCCACCTTAGGAGACTGGAGCAGGAGTGTCTCCTGCTGGCCCTGAAGAAGTGGGAGGGCGTGGGAGGGGGTCAGGTGGTTAGAAACTGTGGGGGGACCTCTAGAAGCTGAGAGTGGCCCCAGGGGGCAGCCAGCAGGAAAAGAGGGTCCAGTGGGACTGCAGCCTCAGTCCTACAACTGCAAAGAATGGCATTCTAGAGCCACGTGAGATTGGAAGAGGACCCCAAGCTCCAGAAGGGAATGCAGCCCCAGCTGACACTCTGAGACCCTGACAGAGGACCAGCTAAGCTGTGCCTGGACCCCTGACCCATAGATACCATGAGGTAATTGGTGTGTGTTGTTAAAGCTGCTAAGTTTATGGCTGTCTGTTACACAGCAATAGATAACTAATACAATACCTCTGCACGCCATCTCTACCTTGCTACATGTTTGCATCTTAAATCCCTGGCCAGCTGAAATCCTTCAAGAGCAGAAGAGTGTGTTCATTATACACTTTCCTTTGCTAAGTGGGCTCCAGGTGATGCCTAAATACTTGTCTTTAATCTCACATCAATGTTATAGACGGAATGTTGGCCACCCCTCCCACCCCCAATTCTTATGCTGCAGCCCTAACCCCCAATGTGATGGTATTTGAAAGTCAGGCCTTTAGGAAGTAATTAGGTTTAGGAGGGTGGGGCCCCATGATAGGATTAGTGCCCTTATAAGAGGAGGAAGAGAGACCAGAACTCACTCTCCACCGTGTCAGGACACAGTAAGAAGGCAGCTGTCTATAAACCGGGAAGGAGACCTTCACCAGAACCTGACCATGCTGGCACCCTGATCTCAGAATTCCAGCCTCCAGAACTGTGTGAAATAAATGTCTGTGCTTAAGCCACCCTGTCTATGGTATTTTGTCAGAGAAGCTCTGAGATGAAGACAGTCAAACTGCAAGATATGTGTCTCTGTGTCCCTCTTCCTCCTCTTTCTTTTTTTTAAACAAAGAAACTCCTAGGTTAAAAACATAATGTAAGCAGAAACTTTAAAATATTTCTCTGCTGCTCCATTCCTACTTGTAGAGCCAGGAGGATGAGGCTTGAGGAACACTTCTTACTTTTGAAGACAACCATACACTCAAAGGCCGACCCCCAGCTGCCTGCATTTCTGCCTCTCCTGTGTGATAAGACCCTGGAGGTGGGTGGCAGAAGGAGAATGGAACCCCAAATGAGAGCTCTGGAAGCTCCTGATACAGGGAGAAGAGGTCATACTGCCAATTTTATGGCTAAGTTTTGCTGTTGAGGCCAGACTGCTTATCACTCAGCTAAGGGGTAAAGGCCTCAGTCACACCTGCATGTTTGAAAAAATGGATTTCAACTTGGCTTTCCAGACTGGACTTTGGGTAACCTGCCGGATTTCGGACTACTTGCTGGTCTCCCACACAAAAGCTCCTGTGATGCAGGGAGAACATTCAGTATTCTATTCTTATAATGCAACGTTAGAAGGGTCTGGGGTATCACTTCTTAGATGCCAGAGGCTGCCCAGTTCTTCCCTGGCACTGAGTTGCCCATCAGCCAACATTTGTTGACTGACTGAATGAAAACACACGCACTTAGGATCCGATGCTTCAATGTGTCCCCAAGAACACAGTCCCTGAAAATCAAGGACTTCAGATAAAAGACTCATGTTGGGAGGACAAAGAGTATGGCTAGCATGATACCATGCGTATCTTCCCAACACTGGAAAAACAGTTGGCTAGCAGTCATCACAGAACACCGAACTCAAACATCTCTCAGGGGGTTGATGGGACAGTCGTTCTCCGAAATTTTACCTTCGTCTTCCCCAGCTGCCACTCGCTGTTGGAGGTGTCATAGAGCTGCAGCAGGGCCGTGCACTTGCCCCTCACGTCCTCGGGCAGAGCCACGTTCCTCGTCAGCACCTTATATCTGCAAAAGAAGAATGCCCAGCGTCACCTTGTGCTAAAATCCTTTCCCCAGCCCCTCTGCAAAGAAAGAGGGTCTCTGCAGCTCTGTCTTGCCTTTTGTAAAAATCCTGGAAGGGTCTTCGGACAGCATACCCAGCTTTCCGGATCCTGACTGTCTCCAGCATCCCGGAGTACCGCAGCTGGTTGACCACAACTGCCTGTTCAAACTGGTCGGGCATCTAAAACATGCCAAGAGGTGAGAAGATGACGTTAACAAGACCGCACACCCCCCCCACCATGGTTTTACACACACACATTTTGAACCTACACAAATATACAAAACAGAAAACAAACGCCACCCCACATACCCATAGCCTAGCTGTAAGAGCCAGCACCCATGTCAATGCTGCCCCCCATCCTTAGCCCACTTACTCCCTGACCTTGGATTTGTTTTGAAGCAAGTCCCAGACAGTACACACTCTCATTTGTAAATATATCAGTATCACTTTTATTTTTTAATTTTTGGGCTGTGCTTTGCGGCATGCGGGATCAGTTCCCTGGCCAGGGATGGAACCCGTGCCCCCTGCAGTGGAAGTGTGGACCACTGGACCGCCAGGGAAGTGTTCCAGTATCATTTTTTAAAATAGAACCACAACACTATCTTAAAAGATACCAAGAATTCACTGATATTAATATCCAGGTTCAAATTTCTGATTATTTTACAAATTTCATAAACGGACCACCAATTTTAATGCTATGTTTTCCAAAGAATCTTAAGTGTCATGCAAATATCACTTTATTTACTTTTCAAAATTCAATTTCCAGGCATTTTTTTTAGCTGAAGAATGCAGTGATCCAGTGAGGGCTGGGGGCGGGGTTAGGGGCTGGGGAGGAAGAGGAGAGCTTGTAAGTGGAGAAAACAGACAAAAATGAAAAAAAAAATTAATTTTCTCAATTTCTAGTCAGAAACCCCATTTATCGAGCTCCATGCTATGGTCACTAAATAAATTAATCCCAGAACATACAAACAAAAGACAGAGGAAATCAAGCCAGGACTTAACATTCTGAACCATATTCTCTTATCTGTTCAGTTGCCAAACAAACTGGTGTTGCTGACAGGACAATGGTCTTTCAGGGTAAAGCCCCAAAGTATGCCATTTCCCACTCACAGCTTTTTGGGCAGTGATTTGTGTTTTAATCCAAACACCCCATTCCCTTTAATTAATTCGTATTTTCTTATCTTACACAACTGTGTACAAAATGACTGAAAAATAGTGCCATAGAACACAAGTACATTGTTAAAAAGTGCAAAGACGGTAAGTGGCTTAAATTTGCGAGTCTTAAAAACACAGCCAGTCATTAACACGAAATCAGGCTGAAAGCCATGTTATTCTGTACGCTTTCCAAGCTAGCAAAAAAATAAATCTGAAGAATGCTCTGTAAACCTCCCTTGCAGCGTTTGATGGAAAAGCTGCCATCATATCCAGCACGATGACTTGTCTCAAATTTAATTTCTCCTACAAACATTGGGGTCAGATGTCTCTACTCAGCAGTATTCTACCGGAGTCTAGCCAATAAATAAGGGCGAATATCCAAAGAACTGGGGCTCACTGGTTTCTGGTCTTAATTATTTCAAATATCCCTAGACGAGAAAGAATAAAAGAAAAGCATGAAAAAATTAGCCTTGATAACTCCTTTCCCTTATCTTCGGATTGAAACACAGAGAGAGAGGCAACTGTTCTGAGGGTATTTGCTTAAAATGCTTCTGTTAGATTTATTTGGGAATATAATCTGAACAGTAGCGATCCACAACGACCAGTAGAGAGCTAATATAAAACAAACACTGAATAAGGCATCAGACTTAGTTAACTTTGTTAATTCATAGAGAAATCTACAAATTTCATATTTAATCATTTGATGCTCAAAGACTTGTTAAATTAAAAAATAAAAAACTCTCTAAATCTCTCTCAAACTTTCACTGTTCCTGACCCATACTTTTTTCCTTGCTCCTTTTCTTTCAATCTCTACTTAACAAAGTCCGTACAATTCCTTAGTCTGGCACTAGTTATTAAAACACTCTGAAAAATATTACTAAAGGGACACCCCATCCAAAAAGTCCAGCGGCACTTACCATCTTCCAGTCCCTCCAAGGAACATTCCACCTTCGGTTTGGCTCTCAGGCCAAAATTCATATGGAAAACAACTGCCACACTGACCTTTTCGCCACAGCTAAAGACACTGAACAATAATGAACACCATTCCTGTGCTTTAAAAAGTGCTCGGTCGCCATGACAACCCCTCCCATTCTCGGGCTAATTAGTGTGGTGTGGTTGTAGGATTTCATACAGCCTGGGGAGGGGCGGGAGGGTGGGAGGGAGCCACCATGAGTGGCCACTCTTTCCAGGCTCCCATTGTGATTGTGTTTCTGCCCCTTCACAGAAATTTAACCGGGGGAAGGGGGATCTCTTCGCAGATTGTCGCCCTGGGCAACACACAGGGCAATCACGAGGGGAGTAGACCTGTATTTCCATTGGTGGGTCTCAACTTCCTTTTCTTTCTGGTGAATTTAATGTTCAAAGATGACACAGCTGGAGGGTGGACAAGTCACAACTCAAAGGCATGTGGCCTTTCAAAACTTCAGCTAATGCACTCCAGTCTGTACTGGTAACTCGTTTTCCAGAACTGGAGGTCCTCCCTCCAAAGACTGCCGGCAGTGTCCTAACTGTGAAGTTTTGATGGCCGACAGCAAGGGAGGATTGGGGAAGTAACAGTCATAAACCGGGGCAATGATAGTCCTAGGAGTCTGGCCTTGATCCGTTTACTGAATATAAATGATTAAACACCTACTATGCGCCAGGGTTTTGTGATTCATGCTTTCGGGGGAAACAAAAGGCGGGGGCTGGATTCTTTTTTGTCTTAAATCAAAACCCCTCACCAGAGTAGGACATTCATTACAACTGATGAACCCACATGACACATCCTAGTCACCCCAAGTGCATATCTGACGTCAGGGTTCACTCTTGGTGCTGTACATTCTATGGGTTTTGATGACTATGTAATGACACGTGTCCATCATCAGAGCATCGCACAGAGTGGTTTTGCTGCCCTAAAAATCCTGTGCTTCATGTATTCACTTCTACCTCTCCCCAACAGCTGGCAACCACTAATCTTTTTACTGTCTCCACAGCTTTTTTTTTTTTTAAGACTAATTTTTTTAAAGAGTGGTTTTAGGTTCACAGCAAAATTGAGAGGAAGGTACAGAGATTTCCCTTATACCCTCTGACCCTCACTTGCATAGCCTCACAGGGCTGATTCTGTTTCCAAGGACCCTGACATTTAGGAGGGTGACAGGTATGCCAAACATCACGACTTATTTGGTAGATGGCCTACTACAAAACCATACTAAACATTAAAGTTACGTTCCTTGGGAACACGGGACAAAGAAAAGTACTGAGGGGGTATGGGTGTCACGTGAATTTGAACCCAGGTCTGACCCAGACTTTGGGCTCTCACAACTCCTACTCACTGCTGGAGGGGAAGAGACATTCTACACAGAGAACACAGCACGAACCAAAGCCAAGAGGTGGAAAGAGAACCTGGCATGTTCAGTAGTTCAGTCCGGGATGGAACGCGGAGGTGGACGGGGACCTGAGCTGTTGGTGGACACGGCACTCAAGTTTGATGCCACTGTTTCCAGGATCGCGAGCTGCCCGCCGGGGGCAGACCTGTGCTGTAGAAGGATCCCCGTGTTGGTAGCAGCAAAACTGGAAACAAGACCAGAGGCGTGGCTGGGTCTATTTTGATATCAGGCCCATCATGAAGTGTTAGGCGGCCATTACAAAATAAGACCAAATAAAAGATGCCCCAGTTAACTCTCAAGCCTTTTTGAAAGGTGAGAAAAAGAAGATGCAGAAAAGTATGTATAACAATGACCCCATCAAATAAAACACCTGCTCTGTGTATGTACATGTGTGTGAATATACACATTTAGATACACAGTGTGCAGGAAAGGATAGGAGGAGACATGCCAGGCTGTTACTGAGTGGGGGGCACTACTATGGGTGGTGGGAAGAAGAAACAGCTGAGAAAAAAGGGGGGAAAATGAGACGGCACTAAAAGAAGGAAATAATCACGTATGTACAATGTGAAAAATATCTATTTGGCTATATATCTTTGAAGACAGTTAACTTTTTTTTTTTTTACAAAGTAAAAAAAAAATCAGGTACAGAATGGATTGTAGAGGTCCTACTTTAAACAGCGTGGACACAGAGGCAGAGAAGCAGGGAGATCAGGGGCGAAGCTGCTGTAAGGGAACCTTAAAGTGCAAACGACCCAAATGTCCATCAACCGAGGAGAAGACAAACAAAATGGTCTATCCATAAAACGCAATATTACTGGCCGTAAAAAAATGAAGCGCTGCTACATGCTGCAACGTGGATGAGCCTTGAGAACATTATACTAAGTGAACGAAGCCAGTTACGAAACACCACGTGTTACGTGATTCCATTCATGTGAGACGTCCAGGACAGGAAATCTACGGAGACAGAAGGTAGAGAGGTGGCTGCTAAGGGCTGGTGGAGGGGATGGGGAGACAGAGCGGGCACAGCCAAGAAGTAGGGCATTTCTTTTTTTATAAATTTATTTATCTTATTTCTTTATTTTTGGCTGCGTTGGGTCTTCATTGCTGCGTGGGCTTCCTCTAGTTGCAGCGGGAGAGGCCGCAGTGGTGAGAGGCCCGCGTACCACAAAAAAATAATAATAAAATACTGCATAGAGACAATAAGAAGTGTGATGGTGGACTTGGAAATAGTCACCTGTCCACGGTAAGAGGACACTCAATCTGCGCTTATTTAATTAAAGAAAACAGAATAGTTAATTACCTGTGGACCCTTGAAGTTCTAATGCTTTTCAGCATTTGAGGTCTCACAGAAACCAATGGAGAAGCCCTGAGAAGAGTCCAGGGAGAGGGGGTGGGGTGGGAATGCAGCCTGCCACGCCGAGGTCAGGTGGTGCCGGCAGGGGCCAGCCAGGACTGCAGAGAGAAGGAACTGTCCTCTGACGGCCAAAGTCACACACACTCTGATTAAGCATTACGTCGACTAGAAACCGAGTCAGCGGGTGGTGGGAAATCCAGCTCTACTGCTGAGGTTAGACCCTCTCCATGCCTCAGAGTCTCCTGAAGAGAAGAGACACCCTGAAGGGAGAGAACAAGCTGGACAAGGACACAGGACTGGCACAGAAGTGACTCTTATTTCACTCTGCTGTCATCCACTGTTATGTAATATCACTTAACATGGATCTATGAGAGCAATTTTTTTTTAAATTTGATATCAGGGGAGAAAACTCTTCTCTCTAGAAGAAATGACATGCTTAATCTGACTCTACATTCATAAATTGATGACTATTATAACTCACGGTAACTTACTTACGCACCTTGTGCCAAAGAGGAATTAAGGCAAGACAAAATAAACTGAAAATAGATACAGTGATTAAAAGAGAACACACAGTAGAAAATGCATTGTATTACCCTTTTTGCCTTGGCTGACAGGAAGCTCAAAGTTAAGTTTCCTTCTCAATACTAACTTCTGTCAGCCAGGTATTTTATTTTGCCTTAATTTTTGAATCATTTTTCATAGATGTTAATCAACAGATTCTCAATTCCTTTAATACGCCTATATTATTTTTATAGTCTAAGACGGCAACCATAAAATACATAATCTTAAAAACATTAATAATTTTTTAAAAGAAGAATTTTATTCTAACCTCAAAGATCTACTGATGATTATACACATAGACTTTCAAATGCTTGTTTAGCAGCCTTGCAGGAACCAAGTCCTCTTGTTTGTATGTGCGAGGTACCCACAGCAATCCTTCAACTCATACAGCACTCGAAGGCAGAAACCCGATGGGCGGGTTAGATGAGTAATGTTATTGCATTTTGCGGATAAGGAAACTGGAAGTGAGCAAGGCTAAATGACTTGTTCAAACCAGTTAATATTTGCTTAAATCAAACAATTAAAGCTCAAAGAACTCTGCATTCCTGAAAACTAGTATGTGAATCAAACTTGATACGAACCATATTTTTCTACTGACGTGTTATAAAACCGGAGGCATATTTCCAGAGGATATAATTCTCAAAGGAGTGAGCTAGAAACTTCTTTAGGGAAAAGATTACAATGAAATCCGGGCAGAGAACGCACCCTATACTGTAGCATTTCCAGAACACTTGGTCTTTTGGGCACATGGAGACATTTTCTAAACACTTTAACACTAAGGAGGGGGCCTTAGGGACAACCTGTCAGGTGCTGACCTGGTGTAAATACAGGTGATATAAAAAATCACAATTCTAAGGGCCACGGCAATGTAGAACAGAAACTGGCACACGACACTGTGAGTGCAGCCAAATATCTATACACAGAAACAACTAGTGAACAGAGGACACCTTCTGGGAAATCAAATAGCAAACTGTGCAGATCTGTCTCCAGTCACTGGTCCCATTAACACAGACAACGAAAGGCTGACAACACCGTTACTTTGTGTCTCAGCGTCAGAGGACTGACAGAATTCAAATGTTCCTTGACTCGTGGTTGCGAGTCCACCTGCCTCTCCTCCCTGGATACCACCTGCCAAGGAAAGGCGCTCGAGAAGAGCCGATACACCACAGTGGACAGAAGAACACACTCAGAACACGTTGAACTCCATCCCGTGGAAGGAGCCCGCAGGTGACAACGTATTTAATGACGACTGCTTTTGCTTTAATAATAAATGCAACTTGATAACTCATGCGGGCGCTTCTGAACACAGGCTACAATTTATTTCCAGAAGTGGTCCTTCTCTCCCTTTTAAGAAGATGCTTAATTTATTCAAAGTCTAAAAACTAGCCACTTGATAGGATCTCAATGTCTTAGAGATGAGGTAAAAGTAAACATTACTTACTGTTTTCATCAATCAAAAGTATTTATTAAGAACCTTCCATTAACTGAGCAACCAGAGGCAACTGTATGGGACGACCCAGAGCAAACCCAGTCCCTGCTCTGACCCGACAAATGCAGGTTCTCTTTGGTTCCGATCTGCTTGGAATGCAATATGGAAGCAAGCCCTGGGCCTGGCCACACGGGTCCTCAGAGCACAGAGTAACCAGACGTGGGATCTGAGCATTATGCCAACACTTGTTTTATTGCCCTACCTTAGTAGCCTAATACAAAAATAATTTTTTAAAACTTTATATCGATAAGATTTACCTTCAACCCAACACTGGTAGATTGTTTCTCAAAGTGAGTGGTATAACATTCTAAAATTAATTAAAATGAAAGAGTTCTACTTTTCTCATTGTGTTTTTTAATGGCCCCTGACTGTCTTCCTCTGTGAAATACTGTAAACTTTATCTACCTACATACCAGCTCTGCATTGGAGGGACTTATTACACAGTCCGTATCGTGGAGGATTAGTATCCAGCATCCCAAGAAATGTAAAATAAGTTGATTCTTGGGTAAAACCATTACATGATTCTTCATTTTGCTAAGTAAACATTGTGGAGTGAGAGACACCAGGATTACAGAGACTATTTAATATATTAGGAATATTTGTATTTGCAGTATGATCATGGGATATGCCTTTACCCTAATTCAACTTTAAACACAAACAAGCAAACACATCTTTAGAAGCCTGATAACCCTTCATCAACTTTAAGAATTAAAAATTACATTAGCGTTTACCAAGTCAGTTATGTCACACTTATAAGATATCATGCCCAACCTTACACTGAGTGGCGACAAGACTCCGGTCCTCACTCCCTACTAATTAACAACTTAACAAAAAATTAAGACGTGAGGCCTCTCCATCTTTATTTGCTGTCTTTGTTACATCAAATTCTCCAAAGTGGTTAATAAACAGCATGAGTTTATCATGCTTTGAACGGTTTTCAAAAGCATGGTTACTAAAGCAGCAGTATAACTTTCCTGACCTTGAAAAGGAAGTAAACAAAAGCCAATTAAACTAGAGACAAAGGGTCTTTGTCTCACATCAGTCATTTCTCTCTGGGGCAGTTCAACATTTGACACAGTTGTTGCCACTTGCTAAGTTCCATGTTCTGAGAAAAGAGGCAACCGCATCCCCCTCCCAGGTGAGGAAGGGGAAGCATCATGGTTACGCGACTGGTTAAAGCTATTGGTCAGCCCCGGGGGGTCAGATTACAGAGCGTGGAAATTTCTCACTCACCCAGTACAGCCTTCCAACCACACCCTTCCCAGACGAGCACAGTTGAAAAGCAAGGAACTTCAAGGTCTGTTACAGGTGGAAACTGTGGTCCGCACCTCAGATCCACACAAACCCCAACTACTTAATGGGAAGAAAACTCTGAACATAAATAATATACACATGCGTACATGAAACCTTCCTAAGGCACAGCCTTAGCCCTATTATACCCCCTCCCTGCTCCTGAACTTACAGCGCACCCCAAATTAAAACAAGGGCTTCAATTTCACATGGGAGGCCCCCCCCAGTAAGCTCCAATCTACCTCTCCAGTCAATACACCCACACACACCCTCCACGTTTTAGTCAAATTAGAGATAACTCTAGCTGTTTTCTGACTAAAACCTTCACTTCCTGTCTCATCTCGGCTGAAGCCAACTTCTCCACCTGAAATGTCCTCCCGTTGTCTCTAACTGTTGAGTTTCATGGATATTTTAGGGGTTTCTCAAATACTCCCTCCTCAATAAAACTGTTCAGGATGTATCCAACTGGTACCATCTGTGACCTTGTCCATGCTGTTCCTCCTGTCACATTTTTTTTTAAATTGAAGTATAGTTGATTTACACTGTTGTGTTAGTTTCAGCTGTATAGCGAAGTGATTCAGTTTTACATATATATTTCTTTTTCAGATTCTTTTCTATTATAGGTTATTACTAGACACTGAATATAGTTCCCTATGCTATGCAGTAGGTCCTCGTTATTTTATATATAATAATGTGTATTGGCTAATCCCAAACTCCTAATTCATCCCCCTCCCTTTTCCCCTTTAGTAACCATAAGTTTGTTTTCTATGTCTGTGAATCTATTTCTCACAATTTTTTTTTAATATCCATTAGACATATCCATGTGAACCTTCATAAGAGTATAAATTCCTTTGGGCAGGAGCTGAATCTTATGCGTTTCTCACTAAATTGCTGACCACTGGACTCGACACCTCAGATAGGTACCCACTTATCCTACTGTATTGCATAAATGAAAGGGTGGTCCTGTTTACAGCTGTTTCAATGTACTTGTTTGGTGATAACTTAGAAACAATATCAAAAGCACAGTACAAGAAAGGAAAAACTGCTAAGTTAGATTTCATTAAAATTAACTTCTCTGTGAAAGACATTGTTAAGACAATGAAAAGACAAGCAATACGCTGGGAAAATGTTTGAAAAATACATAGCTGAAAAAGACTGTAATCAAAATACACAAAGAACACTTACACGTTGACAATACAAAAAAAAACCAATTTTTTAAAAAGGTAGAAGATCTGATCAGAGACACCATCAAAGAATCTATAGGGGTGACTAAGAAGCATATGGAAACACACTCAACAACAGATATCTCAGGAAACTGCAAATGAAAACAATGACATGCCACTGCACACCTATTAGCATGGTAAGATCCAGAAAACTGATTAATATCAAGTGCTGACAAGGATATGGAACAGCAGGAACCTTAACTCACAGCTGGCTGAATGCAAAACGATGCAGCCCATTTGGAAGATAGTTTCTTACAAAGCTAGACATAGTTTTAACATATAATCCAGCAATCACACTCCTAGGTACAGTCATTCCTCTGTACCTACAGGGGATTGGATCCAGGACCCCACCATCCATGTATACCAAAATCCACATATGTTCAAGTCCCTCATATTAAATGGTGTAGTATTTGCATATAACCTATGCACATCCTCCTGTATACTTCATCTCTAGGTTACTTATAATACCTAATACAATGTAAATGCTACCTACATAGCTATATAAATATAACGTAACTGCTATGTAAAGAGTTGCCGGCATGTGACAAATCCATGTTTTTCTTTTTGGAACTTTCTGGAATTTTTTCTCCTGAATATTTTTGATCTGAGCTTGGTTGAATTCCCGGATGTGAAACCCTTGGATCAGGAGGGCTGACTGTATTTACCCAACTGAGTTGAACACTTATATTCACACAGAAACATACACGTGAATGTTTATAACAGGTTTATTCATAACCATCAAAAGCTGGAGGCAATCATCATGTCCTTCAATAGGTGAATGAAAAAGAAACTGGGGTACATTCATTCAACTGAATATTATTCAGATCTTTTTTAAAAAAAAAAGCTGTCAAGCCCTCAAAAGACACAGAGGAACCTTACATACATAGTGCTAAGTGTATGTATGTGATTCCAATTGCATGATACTCTGAATAAGGCAAAGCTATAGAGATGGTAGAAAAATGAGTGGTTGTCAGGACCTGGGGGAGGGCTGAATAGATAAAGAAGAGGAAAATTCTAGGTTGGGGAAACTATTCCATATGATACCATAACGGTGGCTCTGTGACATGATACATTTGTCAAAATCCGCAGAACTTTACAGCAAAAGAATGAGCCCTGTAGGATCACCCCAGGAAATAACTCAGATCGTCACAGAAGAATCTAAATGTGTTACAAATGTATGAAACAACATCACAGGGAAGGACTGAGGGGAAAACCTGCAACTAAAGTAGCTTTGGACATGGATTCTATTCAGTCTAAGACTTAGAGGCAAAAGGAGTCGCGATACTGATACCACTATATGTTTACACTGGAATGGAACAATTAAATAGATGGATGGTGGAAGAAAACCTTAACGAAACTAATTCTGCCCAACTAGAGTTGATTTACTTTCATGAGAACAGCAGCAGAAAAACCCAACTCTAATGCTGGCTTGACCTCAACTCTAAAGCGTACCAGTCACAAGGTCCAAGCAGTCCTCAAAATGCGTTTCTAGAGAACAAGCCGAAAACACAGCTCAATACCCGCCTAGTTTTTTCAGTTGTTCATATGACACAACTGGAATGTGTTTCTATGGGAAAGAGTTCAGGTCAAGATGCACTGAAGGCACTTTTCAGCATAGTATTTAATGAGGACAGATGTAAAAGACATTGGGAGATACAAGTAAAGCCTTGTTTTCTCCATTATCATTAAATGAAAGAATAATGCATGCAAAGGTTTTTTTTTTTTTTAATCAAAAATATAGAGAATATATGTAATGAAAACCCCACAGCTCTCCTGGAGAAAACCACCCTTGCCAGTTTCCTGTGTTTTCTTCCAGACGTATTCTATGCCATGTATAAATGTAGGACTGTGTGTGCATGTATACAGATGCATGCGTGCACATACAAATAAATACAAGCTTCATTTTTTTTTTTTTTTAAAAAAAGCAAAGACATGTTTGACGTTTTGCTCTATTTGCCTAAGATCATCCTGGAGAATTCCCTGTGAGGACACACAGATCTCCCGTGTTTTTTCCCAGCAGCACACTGTCATTCCTAGAATGTGTCTAATCAGCTCCCTATGGAGGGACATTTAGGTTGGTTCTACCCTTTGCTGTTTTCTGTTCAGCTTTTACTGAATGAAAGGAAATAAAGTGGAACCCTGGAGTCCCCACACCAGGAAATTTCCTGTCAACACTTCCATCCCTGGCTCCATCCCTGACCCCCTTTGTTTCATGGTGGATGCATTTCTGTACTTTTGGTGCCAACGGTTAGGAGCCCCTCACAGAATAGGAAGGTGATCACCGCAGTGTGAAGCTTTATAACCTCCTCTATCTCTGCCCAACCTCCACCTCTAAGGAAAGGTGATTACTGAGATGCCTTATATGTGAGACAGGCTCTTGTTCTACGAAAGGGTGACACTGTGGACTCCCTGTTTATATTGTGTCAACATCAGTTTGACATTTTAATCAATCAGTCAGAAACTAATTACTGATGAGAAGAATAACTTGCAATTTAATTCTGCCAACTTTCTATTACGTTCCAGCATGTCAGACCATGGAATTTGGGGATTTTATCTGCCACACTGTATAACAAGGTCATTTAATAGTATTTCTAGTCCAAATGATGGCTAGAAACCTAAAGGGATGGCTTATGATAAAAAAGTGGTGTGTTTAATAAAAACAGCAGCTACCTATTCATGGAACAGCGACCCATTTCCGCTCTACATGTATCTCTCGTAACCCTTACAGCCACCCTATGAGTTAAATCAGTCCATGATGATCAAATTAAATTTGTGATATAAGGTGAGGAGAGGCAGCCATTTGGGAAATGCTATTAGCTGACATTTGCACAGCACTGTATAGACCAGATGTCATGTGTTCATCTCTGCCGCCCTGTGAGGTGGGCAGGGCAGCTATCAGCATCTTCATTAAACAGGTCCAAAGAAGGAGTGATCTGAGCCACATCACACCGCAGTTACCAAGACAGAGGAACAATAGGTACCCACTTCTTCCAACATCAGAATCTCTGCAGCTTCTGCCAAAGCTTCCCTAGAATGCTGTAACTCCTCTACTTATCCACAAGTTCAAGTCCAAAGAGACTTCATGTGAGTAGATGCTATGAGCGTCTGTGGGTGGCCGATGTGCATCTGTTCTGGTGCCCGGATTAGACTGTATTTCTGGATCTCTAGGGTGGTGGTGGTAGTAGTAGCAGAACTACTACTATTAGTAGTAACAGACTGGTAGCAGCAGCAGTCATGGCAGCAGCAAGAATGAAGGCTCACGTGTGCCAAGGACTAAGTGCCACGCACCAGGCTCACTTTGTAATGCTAGCTTTTCTTGAACTTTGGCAACTCTGAGGTAGCGATCATCCTCATTCCCGTTTTACTGATGCCTAACCTGAGGCACAGAGAGGTTAATTAACTTATCTAGGGTCACGAAGCTCCTCTGAGACAGAGCCAGGGGAGAGTGAGGGTCAAGTCTGCATTAAAGCCCCTAGCTACACTGCTCCTCTGCAAGGTGCAAGTTCAGGAGGCGGGGTGGGAAGTTCCTGTAGCTCCAGAGTATTCATTGTTTAACAATGGAGTTTGTTTCCTGATACATTTGCCCTAAATATTCCTGAATGAAATTCATCACAATAGCTATCTTGGTAGCAGACTTTAAGCCAAAACAGAAGTCAACTTCTGAAGATTAAAACACACATGAGACAATACATTCAGTTAGAGTAGGGGCTGGCAAAGAACAGCCTTGGGGCCACATCTGGGCTGCCATCTGTTTTGTAAATAAAGTTTTATTGGAACACTGCCATGCATTGTAACTGCTTTCACAGGACAGTGGCAAAGTCTAACATATTTCCTATCTTGTCAATTACAGAAGAAGTTTGCCAACCTGAGCTGGAGAATGAAAGCCAGGGAAAGGGCGCACACAAATAGTACAAACTGAACTGTGTTCCAAAGGTAATTTTATATACCAGGTTTCGAGAAATCAATACGGAAATAAAATAAAAAATACGTCAATAATTTTGAAATTTATTACATGTTGAAATAACATTTCGGATTTGTTGCGCTAAAGCCTAATTTCACAAAAAATTTTTTTAAGTGTGGCTATTGGAAAAATGTTAATTACATACACGACTCACATCTTACTTCTACTGGGTAGCGCTGCCCTAATAAATGAGGCTGAACCTCTGCTCTATAAGGACGTGGACAGCTTGATACTATATTCTACTTGCATTTGTTTGAAACTTGGAGCATCTTTTACATAAATGAACTGTCAGACTATTTTAATACACGGCTTAAAGAGAGACAAATAACACATACTTCTTCTCATTGAAAACATTACCCATCGTTCAAAGGTGAAAACCAACACTCCCACAAATAACGTGAAACAGAAGAGACCTCATGAAGAATTTTCCTGAGGCCAATGACTCTAATGAGACGCGAAGAATTTCCATTAACTTCAAATAAAGTGTGAAACATCAACACAATGACTCTCAAACAAAATATGTTAATTTCATTTTCCGAATGAATTTATGTTTCATTTCCAAAGTCACTCCAGAATATTCTGGGGGCATCACATTTGTTTTATTTAATTGGCCTCTCACTGTTGTGGCCTCTCCCGTTGCAGAGCACAGGCTCCGGACACGCAGGCTCGGCGGCCATGGCTCACGGGCCCAGCCGCTCAGCGGCATGTGGGATCTTCCCGGATCGGGGCACGAACCTGCGTCCCCTGCATCGGCAGGCGGACTCTCAACCACTGCGCCACCAGGGAAGCCCTGTTTTATTTTTAACAAGTCAGTGAATCCAGAATCTTCAGCACCCAGAAACAGAGCACCACTGGGGGAAGTTGTAACAAAGTTAGATTGAACAGGCCAGAATGGGAACACAGACATTGTGATCTTTTTTCCCCCAAACTTGGCAAGTAAATGCTTACAAAGGCTATATGCCTAACAGCTCCCAATGTTTGGCCCGAGCACCTTAAGTGTGTCCGTGGGACACTTCCTCTTTTGAATCTTAGCTGCCATTGTGGCCATGTCACAAACTTGTTTCCAAACCGCATAAATGTCCTGAAAACCACACGTATTAACATTTGGTCGAGCGCTTCCTTGAGTTACAAGAATACAGGCCTCCTCCATGGCTTCTTTCTTCCATTCTTATGCCTTTCCGGTTTCCTGCCTTTAACAACTGGCCCTGCACCTGCTGCTCTGACCGCCCTTCCTCCCGCTGGCTGTGCATGTTGAATATTGCTCACTGCTGGGTTTCCTCTCCTCCCCTGCATACAAGGGAAGCAGGCAGACACCCCCGCTCTGCCTCGCTCTGGGCCATGAATTCCCAGCAAACCCTGCAGGAAGTTCCTGGTCTTCGTGCCTGCACGTCAGACCCCTCATGGGGATGAGGCCCCCCGGTGCCCTCTGCCACTCACGTGGGAAAGACAGAAAGAAGTCTGTTCCTGCAAAAATGAGACCCCCCTGGATCGCTAACAGTGGAGCTGGCGTTCAATTCTCACCACTGAAAAGAAGAGATGGTTTCCCTCCTAAATTAAACTCGAGAAGCAGCAAACAATGGTATCTATTATTGAAATATGGGTGACTCTGTACAAAGGATCTTCGTTACCTTAATTGAATCTGAAAGAACCCTATTAAGGCAAGCGGGCAAGCCAGGAAGATTATTCCATCACACGCATGGAGGAGGTGAATCGGATACCACTTGTGCGCTGTGCCCAAGGTCACGTGACTGGCAAGCACTAGGACCTCTGTCTAGATTCTGGGCTCTTCCTTCTTGTAGGAAAACCAGGTGGGCATGACTCCAAGTGTGGCCTGTGACAGGTGCCAGGCCATGAGGAGATGGACACCAAAAGTGGGAAGCATTTAAGAACTTCTACAGCAAGATGACATGGCCACATCATCTTTATTCTATTTTACAAAAGTACCAGTCCGGACTTCCCTGGTGGTCCAGTGGGTGGGATGCCGCCCTTCTACTGCAGGGGGCACGGGTTTGACCCCTGCTGGGGAACTGAGATCCTGCATGCCACGTGGCGTGGTATTCAAAAAAAAAAAAAAAAAAAAAAAAGGCACCAGTCCACAACGAATTGGCAAGAATAAAGAGAAGCTCTCTCTTGCTATATATAATTTGAGAGGTGCTGCTTTAGGAGGTACCAATGTCCATTTTGGGTAATCCTAAGAAACTTCTTGATAATCATGTGTACACAAACCTGCCGTTATTACCGTATTATCAATTTTGCATGAAGGACTAGACTTATTCCCCTTTCTATTGTTTAACATCAAATCAGGCTCAACAGATAAGGAAAGTGTACTTATCTAAATGCTTTCTCAAAACTGTTACAAGCATAAAGTGCCTATTCAGAAAATCTGATATCACATCTCTGTTAAAAAAAGTTCTCGGAACTGTACACGAGATAAAATCCAAACATTTGTCTTTCTGCATTTCCAGCTTCATCCCCTCCACTCCTCGTCTCAAGTTTTATTCTCCAGTGGGGCCCGTGAAGCCTCCCTTGTTAATGGAACTCCCACTGTACTCAGGGCAGCTGTCCTGGGAGTGAGATCATTCTAAGTCAACTCTGCAAACCCATTCACCTTTGCCAGATATTCACTCTAACTTCCTGTGGAGGGAGGCTCAGCCACAGGCCCCAGGCTGGCCCTAGAACCAAGCAGAGAAGCCAGCACCAGGGAGATGGGAGGCAAATCTACTGAGATTTATTTTTTTCTTCTTCCTAATAAAAGGAGAGCCATTCCTTTTGGCCCAGCCCCGATTCCTTTCAGAGGTAATGCTTACTCCAAGAGGCCAAAGCCTTTGTTTGCTTTATTCAGAGATGCATCCCAAGAGTACAACAGATACTCAAAAACTATCTGTTGAAAGAACTGAATAAGGACGTTCTGTGAGGATGTGATGGCTGCCACTATGGCAGCCATTTTGCAACCTTGAGGAAGGACCAAGGGAATTGCAGACGCATCGCTGTGAAGCCGTAATATTGTGAAGCCTCTAAACAAACGCTTCTTCTAAAATGTGATCCTTATGTATTTGTATGCTGTGTAGGTCACTGTTGGCCAAGTTATTTTGTGTCCTGTCACTGAAGAGTTGGGGTCTGCCCAAAGGGACATCAAGGGTATTGTGTGTGTGTGTGACACACTTGTGTGGTCTCTTGGTAGATGGACGAGGTCCTGTGGAGGAAGGGAAGGATCACCCCTAGGAAGGAGGGGGCGCCAGTGAGGAACGGGCTTAGACTCCAGAGAGATCAAGATCCATGGTGAAAACGCGAGGCTGATGTATGGCTTAATACTCTACAGCGGTTAATACCGTCAGCCGCAAAAACACTCAGAAGGCAAATGAGCAATGGAGCAGAGGTCAGCAGTGGCGACGTGAGCTGGTGTGTTGTGTCAAAGCCAGACAGACATCCCAGGGTTGTGGTCAAGTTCAAATCTAGGTCAGGGAAGACAGAATCAAAGACAGAATGCATGGACCCAGGTTCCATGGCCACGGTGAGAACCGCTAGGTGGCGGCCTCATTGGAAGCCGCCAAATAGGCAGGAGGCCCGGGACAGGGTGGCGCCAGGAAGGTGGTTCTCAAAGTGTAGCGAAGACCTGACAAAGTGGGGGAGACGGGATGCTGCGGAGGAGGAGGGCGGGCAAGCTGGCTAAGAGCCGATGTTCTCAGGCCCCGGCTGGTTCTCAAGGTGAGGTCACGTGCAGAAGCGGGAAGCTGACATCACTCCAGGGGTGTGGGAAGGCTTCGAGGGAGGGAGGCGAGAGCAGGGAGGTCTCCTCCTCCGAGGCTGGCGCAAACGTGCCCTAGAATTCACCGGAGCACTTTTCTCAGTACTGTCCAGCAAGCCATGGAGTCTGAGAAAGAGGACAAGAGCATCACCCAAGATGAGGCTGTCCATCTGGAGGGAGGCGAGGTCGGCGAGCCAAGGGACCTTACAGACGCCACAAGTTCATGACAAGTTCATTGCTCACGCCTCCTCCCAGACCTGGGACATTGTTTTGTGGCCGGGCTCAGCTTGTGATCATTCGAAGCTGGCCATGTGATGGTTTGAGCACTCTTTAAAATATGTGGGCCCACCAACGAAAGGCCCACCAACGAATCCAACTGAGGCAAGAAGATACTGAAATCCCAATGCAGGTTCATGATCAAGAGAAACTAAGGGACTGAGGCCTACACGAAGAAAAGCAACGTGTTCACTCGACGAGGGAGTAAAAATAATGGACGGACGAGACGGCCGGTTGGAGGGCAAATTTAAACTCTGAATAGGCCACATACGTGTAAAATTAGGGGTTCGTAGATCAAGATTTTAAAAAAAAATTGAGGGCTTCCCTGGTGGCGCAGTGGTTGAGAGTCCGCCTGCCGATGCAGGGGACACGGGTTCGTGCCCCGGTCCGGGAAGATCCCACATGCCGCGGAGCGGCTGGGCCCGTGAGCCATGGCCGCTGAGCCTGCGCGTCCGGAGCCTGTGCTCCGCAACGGGAGAGGCCACAGCAGTGAGAGGGCCGCGTACCGCAAAAAAAAAAAAAAAAAAAAGATCATCCTGTCAGTTAATATGTGTTGAAAGACAACCTCAGAAAAACACAGAAAAAGTGGGGAGGGAGGGAAGGACTAAAGGTTTGTCCTAAATCAGACCACAACAGAAGGTCCAAACCTTAGCGTAAACCCCGTCTGGAAATCCTCACAGAACAGCCTCCCTCTTGGGTATAATCTGTTGCCATTTTATCTAACGAATGTAATTAAACGCTTTTTATCTTGCTAAACTAAACTTGAATCTCTCTCTATTCACTGCTGTTCTATTTCTACTTCTCCATCCCCCATTACTGAACAGGTCACAGTCCCCTTTTATTCAGACTCGCTGTGAAAAACCATGCCGAGAAATACAAATTAGGGAGGCAGCTGTCGCTCTCTGTAGATGCCGGCAAGGAGGCTCAAATCAGTCATGAAAATGCTAAAAGAGCTGTGAAACTTACCCAGTGGTTTATACCATCACCAAGGTCATGTCGATGTGACAAGGATGCTAAGGACGAAAATGTACGGCAGGGGGCGAGGAGGAAAGAAAGAGAGGATGGTGTCCAGTAGGTGGACAGTCACCTACATCCAGGAAAACGTGTCACACTGAGAGCTGTCATACTCGGCCAGAGTTATGACTTTTACAACGCTACATCAGCAGGTACTAAGACATGCCATCATGGCAGCGTTACTCAGCGTACAGAAATAATCCAGAGCACATACTTCTATGGTTTCTTGCTTGAAGGTATTTGAACTTCCGAGACAAAAAAACTTCTGACCCCCTGGAAACCAGAGGTCATTCACCATACTTAGTTCCAAAAAAAACCGGTTCTTTTTAAAAAATGAGGATGCAGAGGAGAACAATGGTTTTTACAGGCAAGTGAATAAAAAGCCATATTGGGACCAAAGAGTTTGAACTGTCATAAAAAGGAGGAAAATAAAAATGGCACCTCGGGAAAATTTGAGCCTAAGCCCAGAAATGTCAAATATTAGAAAAAATATGATTTCACCAGATTCATGTTAGTTGAGAGCTGGAAGGAGTTTGAGAAATCACCCCATCTCACCACCCCATTTGTACAGGAAGAAACTGAGCAGAAGCTACCAGTCTACGTTTGCTTAAAAGAATTCTCTAAGCAAAGAGCCACCTCTTTGATAATGGATGTAGCTGATTTATAAATATTCATCAATACAGGCTGGGCTAACAGAAAAAAGTCAAATGGAGAACTTTACTTGAAAACTGTTCCACACGGTCTTCTCTGAGAGAAGTGGCATCGTATTGGCACGTCCTTGGTAAATTCTACTTTCCCAAAGGAAAATGAGGGTCTGGTGAGAAGGGGACATGGGGAGTGCAGCTTCCTAGGAGTCCTTTCTCTTGCTTATTCATGTATTAAACTGGTTGTCTGCAAGTCATAATGGGAAATTAGCCAGCCTTAGACACAGCCAATATCTGTTAAGTATAAATTAGGAACGCCACAAAATATTCCGCTGAGCAGTTGGAAGTTGCTAGGAAACGGGAGGTCAGGCGATGCCCAAAGGCCAGGTTATTCCCATCCCTGGGGCCTGGACAGGACTGGTTCATGCTGGAGCCCCAGCATCGCAGAGCCAGACCACAGGCTTCTGAATCATGTGACTCAAGACGCTTAAATCTGGATGCCCCTCTTGGCCTTCTACTTGGGGAAAGGACCCAATGAGAAGATCCAAGGAAGACACGGGAAACAGAAAACATAACTATGACAATAATACACTCTTTCTCATCTGTCTTTAGACTAACATTATTTCCTGCACATCCTTTAGTAATCCAATTTACTTATTAACACTTACCATGTTTCCCATTCTGAGATTTAAAGCATACTTCTCAGGGTTCTCGTAATACTTTTTCCATGAATTTGTTTTTAAACACATCTACCCCCAAATGGACGCATATGCTTCATAAGTTCTACTGGAGGATGTGGTGCTGAGTTAGTAAGTGGTGAATAAGTTCAAGAAGAAACGAACGCCTCTTTCTGTTGGGACCGTCACAGCCAGTAATGGAAGGGCCACACCAACGCACATACGCTGCCTCTCTCCAGGGCGACAAATATGTTCATTATTATTTATCAGCCACCACGACCATCGGTGGCAGGTGTGTGCCAGAGTCTGAGCTAGAAGTTTTACAGACATGATCACAGTTCACCTCGTAACCACGCTAAAAATGGGTGACTTCTGTCCTCACTCCATCAATAAGCAAACGTGAGTTGGTAGACCAATGTCACGTGGCTGGCGAATGACAGTGAGCCCAGCGTTTCCTATAAGACTCCCCTCAGTCCACCACAATACGCAGCCTCCTGACACATCTTCGCTAATCATTTTAATCCAGAAATGGTGAAAAGATTAACCTGTTTTATCAATCTGTTTACTATATAGTGTCTGAAGGACAGACTGCCGTATTCGCTAACAAACAGCAATACAATCAATTTGTCCTTTGAGAACTATGAAACCTCATGCCATTAGCCTTGGAATATGTAGAAAAACAAGCCCAGGTTAAATGACTGCTACAGAGTCACTGGGCTGCTGGGACGAGGTTTGCATTAGAGGTTAAATTCTGTGTTTTAGGCCACAAAACCATGGGACCAGGCCAGGTGGGATCAGTGTTGTTTAGAAACACTACTGTGATACATTGTACACGGGTGAACGGTCTCAAAAGTCCTCCTGGGTCTGTCTCCACCTTTTCCCCATCAACGTTTTGGCATCGTCAACTATGATCCGAGGCCAGTCCGTGATTTATTAACTGAAACGGAAATGGTTTAGGCACGACCTATTCATCAGTTCACTTCTTCCTATAGTTTTGCACCCAAGCCCTGAATATAGTTAATAGTCAACCGAAGAATGTTGCTTCATCTATCCCTATATGTCAGTTAGGTCTATTCGTCTCCGCCTACACCCTCTCTGGCTCTGCATCCTTGGCAGTTGACAGTCCCCAAAAGAGTGCAGTCCGGGTTTTAGGCTAGTTTATCAAAGCAGAACCAAGAACAGAAAAGCCTGAGTACCCAAGCCAGTGGCTAAAGGCCCTTCGAATATTCCCAGACCGCTTTCTCAATCGTTAAAATACTTTATACCAACATGTTGTAACAGGGAGAGTGGATGTGCTCTGAGCAGGCAAGGTGAGTAATGCAGAACAAGTGGCAATTGTATTGTAGTTAATTTTTTTTTTTTTAATCGATCACGAGAAGGGAAAGGCTTTAACTCTGTCAACACTGGCAGAGCTCCAGGTCTGTGTAAACCAGGAAATGCCCCGAGCACAGCTCCAGACACGGCAGGCGTTCCTGAGCAGAAGTGGCCCATCTGCTGATGCAACCAGGCTACAGACAATGGCTGGTCCAAGAGATGGTCAGTTCCACAGAGATTTGCAGTTTTTTGTACCTTTTTGCACCTTTGATACCCAGCCCCAGCACTAACAGGTTGTGTCTGAACCCGGGAAATCCCAATCACGTGACACCACCACCAGGTCCGACCTGCCCTTCCACCTCCACACAGGACCTCATTTCCCTAATTTGCAAGGTGCCTCCGACCAAATGGCTCTCAGGGCTGCCACTGTGTGTACCCACGGTTCAATGTAAACTGAACAGTCCAAGCTTTATTGGAATTGATGTAATGAAGGCACTGAATCAAATACAGAGGCCAACTTTTCAGAGTTAATAGCAAAACAAAAGGAAAAGAGAAAAAAAAGAAAAGAAGTCAAGTCAGGCTAATTTCCCTTCTGCCATTTCTCAAGCTGCAATCAACATATTCAAGATTCTTTACACGTGGCTCGAATAATCTGGTGGGGTCTGTCTTTCCAGCTCAGCAAAATTGGCCTCAGTCCTCTACTTACATAGTGCAACAACCTTATTTAAACTGTCTGCTACTTATATATGTAACCACCTTATTTAAACTGTCGCACTGAAAACAACATCAAGGGATGCCTGACAGACTTCATATGCAAACCCTTGTCCTGTGCCTAAAGTTCAGAGGCTGAAATCTCAGTAACTCAAACTTACTGTGCATGTTCAAAGTTCATTTTCTTGCATCTAAAGAGACTTTTGAAAAAAACGTTAAATAGTATCTAAAACATAGTTCACTGGTGAAATTTTCACACATTTTTAACAGGGACACTTTCATTTCGTAATGGCAAACTTTTTGAGTCTATTACAGAATTCTTAAAGCTAAACAGTATTCCCTTTTTAGTGAAATACTGGCAAACGAAGCATCTGGCACACTTTAATGAGCTGTTTTATCCTTTCACAGTGGCTGAAACTAGGACATCCATTCATCTGAGAAAGTGGATAGCACAGAGCGATTACGTAATCCTGCAGGATATGCTGATATCCAGGGCACTCCACCCACCCCCCCAAATTTTAAATTTTCTAATACTACTTACTAGGAAAGAAAACAGTCATATATGTTTCATTTAATGATTCAATACCTGTGAAAAATGTTAAAGGATATTATTTTCACTGTATATTCATCAGTTAAAACAAAGTTCAAAGCCATAACAAGTGCTATAATAAAAATTAAGTTGTAGATGCCATTTTTTACCAAGAGCAACGGAAAAATAAGGATAAACCCAAGAAATAATCAGCGTTGACACCTTAACCCAGTGACTTCCAACCAGGGGCAACTTCGCCCTCTGGGGGACATTTGGGGGAGGGGGGGTGGGACTGGCATCTATGGGGAGAAGGCAGGGCTGTTGCTACACGTCCTATAACGCACAGGACAGTGCCCCTCAGCAAAGAAATGTCCTGTCCAAAACGTCAACAGTGCCAAGGTTGAGACACTCTGCCCTAACCCGATAAATTTAAAAAAAGTTAAACAAGGAGGTGGAAGGAAAAGGATGTGAAATTTAATCATGGACACATTTCAGTTTGAAGTGCTGGCCAAGCACAGACCCAGGAAAAAAGTAGGTTACAAAGCTGGGCTATGAGGCCAAAGCTTAGAGGAGGGTTTCGGGCTGGGAAAACACAGCAGAAAGGTACTCACCTGGGCTGAGAGCAGAAGGAGAGAAGTGAGCGTTTCTTTGGGAACAGCACAGGTGAGGAGGTGAGGGCAGCACCCAGGGAACCAGTCAAGAGAGGGAGGGGGAGGGCAAAGGAAGGGGGGAGGAGGCTTGGTCAGAGAAATGCCAGGAAGGAGGAGGTGGCAGGTGATGCCACGGCCCTGGGGGTGGGAGGTGGAGATTAGGAGGGCAGGGCAAAGAAAAACTCTACCTGGAAGCTTTCAGCAGGAGAGAGGCAGAGGCGGCTTGGATGGCATAGCCTCAGAAGTAAGAAAACAGGTACGGACTCTTTTTAGAAATGTTCAGCAGTGAAAAGAAGACTGCTCTAAGGGGAACCCGGTCAAGTTCCTATTCACTCCCACCTCCCCTTTCTTTTACATAAATAAATACATACATATATTTAAATACAATGAAAGTATCAGCAAGGAGATAGGATCCTGGGAGAAGGAACCCTTTACAGCCCAAGGGAGAAAAACTGATGGACTATGGTCCCAGGGGAGGCAAGAAAAGTTAAATCAGGAAGACAGGATGAGACTGTCCTTCGGAAAGGCTGCAACAATTTAAACTCCCAGTGGCAAAGTACATGAATGGGAGTTTCCTCAAATATTCACAGACCCCTGAAACATGTTATTGAAAACGGAAAACCAAAAACTCATCCAATCTTCACATTGGCAAGACTATCTCACTATTTTAAGTTTTATTTCTTTGATTATACTATTGACGTTGTCAGGTTATTTTTCATTTGTATTACACCTTTTGCAAATTTCTTGTTCAAGTGTTTTTTTCCATTTTTCTACTAAAATATTTGTTATTTTCTTATTGATTTGTGAGGGCTCTTTATATAGTAAGGCTCTGAATCCCCTGTTATACATTGCAAAAACTTTTCCTGTTGTTGGCCTTAATGAAGGCCAAGCTGTCCATGTGTGTATGTATACATCAAAGTCATAACAATGTGCATACTCTGATTTTAGCAAATAAACTTCTGAGAATTTACCTTAAGGAAACAGCCTTAAATGAGCACAAATATTTACACACATGAATAATACAGTAAGCAGCACTGTTTACAATAATAAAGGAAATAATCCAATAACAGAAATTTGACTTAAAGCACAGCCACTGACAAGTGTATACAGTCATGAAAAAAAGCACAGGAATGCTTTAAGATATGTTAATAAAAACAGAATTACCATATGATCCAGCAATTCCACTCCCAGGCATATGTCCAGACAAAACTATAATTCAAAAAGATACACGCACCCCTACGTTCTGCTGCTATTACCCCTACGTTAATAGCAGCACTGTTAACAATAGCTAAGACACAGCAACAACTTAAATGTCCACTGACAGATGAATGAATAAAGAAGATGCAGTGTATATATACAATGGAATACTACTCAGCCATAAAAAAGAACAAAATAATGCCATTGGCAGCAACATGGATGCAACTAGAGATTATCATACTAAGTGAAGTAAAGCAGAAAGAGAAAGACAAATACCATATCACTTTTATGTGGAATCTAAGATATGACACAAATGAACCTTTCTATGAAACAGAAACAGAATCACAGACATAGAGAACAGACTGGTGTTTGCCAACAGGGAGGGGGTTTGGGGAAGGGTGGAGTGGGAAGTTGGGGTTAGCAGATGTAAGCTTTTATATATAGAATGCATAAACAAGGTCCTACTGTATAGCACAGAGAACTATATTCAATATCCTGTGATAAACCATAATGGAAAAGAATATGAAAAAGAATGTATACATGTGTATAACTGAATCACTTTGCTGTACAGCAGAAATTAATACAACACTGTAAATCAACTACACTTCAATAGAAAATATTGATTAAAAAAAAGTAAGTTACATAATTGAGGTAGACTATGATCCCAATTTAAAGGAAAAGGTATATATACAACAAAATGTAAGCAGGATTGTCTCTTGGTAGTAAAATTATAGGTAACTGTAAATTAAAGAGTTTTTTTCTTTGTATTTTGCATATTTTCCAAATCTTTTATAAGCAATAAGTATTGCCTTTATACTGGGGAGGGATGCAGGCAAAACCCAGTAACTATTGTAATGATGTTTAATAAATAGCTACTATTCACTGTAGTAGTATTTTTGAGTATAAGGGAAAGAGCTGGCCTGAGGAAGGAACAGGGGAACTCCCCAGGGTCAAAGGCCAACACAGGGAAATGCTGGCGAGAGGGTGAAGGCAGAGAGCTTTCTCCAAGTCTGAGAAAAGCCAGGGACATTCAGACTCAGAGCCCAAGCACCCCACTGCAATCTTCCCCCAGTACCCATTCTCTGGTCTCCAAAACCCGGACCCTTTGCTCCAGTCATTGAGGGGAAATGCAGCTTTTAGAATCGATCCTTCGTACAGATGCTGGGTGAGCAGTGGTGAGTTTTACAGCAAAGTCACAAACAGAAATCTCACATTAAGGGGGCTGCCGGCAAAAACATTAATACGGAGCCACTTAGGCTAGAAAACACACACACACACACACACACACACACACACACACACACACACACACAAGATCGCAGTTTGCCTATGACTGCTAGGTGGTCTGGGACTGGGAATGGCTCAAATGTTGGACTGGGCTGCTGTTCTGACTGGATGCTATTCTAGAAGTTCATCAAGATAAGCCAAAAAATGTACAGCCAGAGGGCTGCAGGGAGGTGGTGTGGCTACCCTTCACAGTGGGTGCAGGGAAAATATTTACCCATCGTGGCAGATGCCACCTCCTAGGTGGGAAGCAAGCAGGGCAGTCTGGGGTGCCTTTGCAAACATACCCTTCACCATGCCATGGTGCTCATCAGAGAGAGTGAAATATTACTCATCTGAGAGTGGATGTATTCCCTCACTGCAAAGAACAATAGGATTCTGGAACTGCGGATCTATATGTTTAAGCACAGAAACACAGTTGAGAAAACCCAGAAGTACCACACGATGAAAGAGTCAGAAATATGTGGTACTTTCCTGAAGATGACTTACACTTCGTCTTTCTCTTATGATGGCTATTAATTTTATGTCAGATTAATTACCCTTAAGATTGAAAAAACTGATGGTAAAAATAAAATGTTCTAACATTCAGTTTTCCCTTGGCACTAGAAATTTATTTCGGGGAAAGCAGATTTGGCTAAGTGGCAGGCAGCCACATTATTATTCGTTTCTTTTAAATGTAACTCAATTTAATATGAAAGACCACCTTCACATTTAAAACACTTATTCCCTTAAAGGGCACTTTTAGCAACTGAATAGAAATCAGCTGAACACATTCAAGTGGCAGCAGAAGCAGAGATTAGCATTTCAGACGTTCTTTATTATGTTCTTTCTTCAGGGACTTCTACTCTGGGGAACCAGAGGATCTCAGCAAAATGTGTCTCATCAGGTTTCTCCCGAGCAGATTGCAAAATATCGGCAAGTTTATGCTTGTGTGAAACAAGCACATGATATTAAACAAATCACCATTCAATTCCTGTAACTTTTCCCAGTTCCATACTTGTGTATCAACCAGTTTATAATACAACTTATAAAGATGCCGATTCTTGTGCAGATTTCTTTAAAGGTTGGTATAAAGCACAGGGCAAGAAAAAGCTGCAAAACCGTAGCATATAATTTTTTAAAGGGAAATTCTTTGACATAACAAATTCAAACAAAAGAAACGACCACTCACCATTTCGCCGTGCAACCTAATATTAAACATGATTTTCCCTACACAAGATGAATTCCGTATCAAAAAATATATTGCGTTATCAATGCCTTATCCAAGAGGTTATGTCTTTTGTTTTTACAAAGCATTAGTAGTTCAAACTTGTACATGCAATCAAAATCAGCACTTACCCATTTGTTTAGAAACTAAACACTTCCGGTACTCAGAGAGACGGCAAAAACCTGTTTTCCTCAGGCTTAAAAAACTCCTCTACAAAAGTCTACAGTACTGCGATCACTGTGAAACTTTTAAGCAGTGCAAATAAGAGAAAAACCCCTACCTTGGGTTTCTTTTGCCCCCTTCAGCTTTTGTCCACTGTAAATGGCTGCATCTTTAGCAGTCCGGGCTACAAGCATCTGAGCCGACAGACACAAAAACGGGCTTTCTTCAGCTCACTGCTGTTCCCAGTCTTTTATGTGGTGTCTTGGGCTCTGCTTGCTTAATTCCTGATTCTTCTGAAAGAAGTCCAGCCTGGTGAGGCTGGCGGGATAGCAACTGCCGAAGATACTTTTGACCGTCGGAGTAAAGGAATCACCTTGCATGCACCAACAAACGTGCAAAGTCATTTGAAGGTGCAAAGACCCTGAATTTTCAAAGATGACTAATATTCAAAAGGAAAAACGCCCCAGGACAAAACCAAGCAATTTAGTTGTGATCTTGGAAAGTCCACCCTGAGAACAACACCCCTCCCTTGAGCCCAGTTTCATTTCTGGCTTTTTATCCTGGTCTTTGCATAGCACTCCTGAATAGTTGCCATGACAACTCGGTAAACAGGATTCAAGTGACCACTGAGGGGTTTAGCGGGATTGTTTTGTTTAGCGAGAAGAATGGTAGCTTTAATGCTTCCTCTACTAAAATTTCCTGGAAAGGCAGAGCTGCCTTTTTTTTTTAGGTTGTGGGTAGGTGATGTTCTCAAAAGTCAAAGAAGCTGGCAAAGAATGCTCCAGTTACAGAAGAGGCCACAGGAGTGGCAGTCAGAAAGCCAGGAAGAATTATGGAAGGTTACTGAATGCCAAGTGGGCATTTTCCAGCAAGGATGCAGAGCAAGTGGAATCATCTCCCAAGGCTGTTAAGACTAAGTATATTTGGGGAGGACTGAGAGTCTGACAGTCCAGATAGTTCTAAAAACTCCTCGCTCCCGGTTCTCCTATGCGCTCTCTCCTCCCCCACTTTTTCACCAGTCTCTTCTCTATGAAGCAGCGTCATTCAGATTGTGTGCCCTAGAAACTTCATTCTCAATCTTCACCCTTCGGCCAGGCAACCAGAAACCATCCTATTCTTAAAAAATTTTACTTGAAAAAAACGTTCACTGTGTTGTGAACAGACTACGAACGTTTAGCACTCTGACACATCGCAATGGTATCATTTGTCAAAACTCAATCATACGACACGGTGAACTTTAATGTCAACTTCGGATTTTAATAATAATAGAGCAATACTGGTTCACTAATGATAACACATGTACCACACTAACGCAAGATGTGAATAATAGGGGAAAGTGTGTGTGTGTGTGTTGGAGGGGAGAGTGATACGGGAACTGTCTGCACTCTATGCTCAAATTTTCTGTAAATTTTAAAATATTCTACAAAAGATGGTCTATTAGTTTTTTTAAAAAAAATGAAATTAAAATGTTCATCCCATAACCATGTCAAAGACTAAAGGAGGGCTTCCCTGGTGGCGCAGTGGTTGAGAGTCCGCCTGCCGATGCAGGGGACACGGGTTCGTGCCCCGGTCCGGGAAGATCCCACATGCCGCGGAGCGGCTGCGCCCGTGAGCCGTGGCCGCTGAGCCTGCGCGTCCGGAGCCTGTGCTCCGCAACGGGAGAGACCACAACAGTGAGAGGCCCGCATACTGGAAAGAAAAGACTAAAGGAGATTTAAAAAAAGAAAAAGGAAAAAAAAAGCAGCAGCTCGTTACAACAATCTGCCAAGGGTATGAGATTTAAAACTAAACTCAAAAAGGAAAAGGTCTGGCAGTAGTCTTAGCTTTTCCTCGATTCAGCTTAAACTGGGGGTTAACCTTGTGAGGATGAAGTGAGCGTATTTTCCAACCCAAACACGTAACGCAAGTATGGACTGCTTCATACAGTGCAGTGTAGCTGTTTCATGTCCCTGTTACCTCATTTAATACCTACAACTGCTCCCCTAAGCAGGCACCATTACTTTACACACTTTGGAGAAAAGGAAACAATCCCAAGGTCACACAACTGCTCAGTGACAAGAGGCTGGACAGATACCCAGTCACACACCTTTGATCTATTTCGATTTCATCCCAATGCTTCAGGGGCCCTGCACCTGAGCAATAGCCTTCCCACATGGGCGGGGCCTCTGTGTATCAGAGCTCGCTAGACCCAGGGCACCTTGCACCCCATGTCTCAGCGGGAGTGGAGCAGGGCCACCTATGCACTGATGAAAACCAGTGAATGGAAGATGCGGAAATGCAGATTTCATTCAGTACAAGTACAACCTTTCCCATAAATAGTAAGAGGTTTAAAAAAGACAACAGGGTGCCTTTAGGTGTAAGGAAAGAGTATATTCTCTGTTCCTGGGAATTATTTAGGAAGAGGGAGGATGATCCTTTTGTGTCTCATTGAAAGGGGTTAAACCGACCATATTTCATCAATTCTTAACGCAAATATGTTCCCCTCTCAAATTGCCTGAATGTGTCTGTGACTTGCTGACCATCATGCTGTAATTCCATACACGGATGTGCATGGATTTCATCACAGCTTTTCATTGTCTTTGAAAATCACAGGCACTATTGGAAGTACTTATACTGAGTCCAGCTGTCCTTTAAATGTAGTCTAAATACTCCTCTCTAGAGTCATCGGTGAAACAGAAAGTTATTTTATCTGCAGAAAGGCCTGGAAACAGCGTGACAAGGTGTAACTGTGTTATCAGTGAAGCAAGGATTTGTGGTGGACGAATGACCTCCACTTCATTCTTGCAAATGAAAAAGCAAGCGTCTGGAGATAAGACGGCATCGTGCCCTGGTTAGCTAGGTAGAGCTTCTGCTTCCACAGTGATGTATAAATAATGGTGCCCTTTACCACCCTGGGAGTCTTCGATTCAATACAGTAATAGATGTTTGGACTGAATGATGTACAATTCCAGAAAGTTCAATCAAAATGCTAAAATCCAGTGTTTAACATTCTAGGTTAAACCCTTGTTATCTGGCAGATTTGCACATCCAGACCTCCTGGCCCAATCATGGCAGGGAACACATTCCCTAGGGGGACCCCACTTAGAGATCTGAGTGCTTGAGCATGGAGCACCCAGCCCAACTCAAAGTGTTTGTGAATGAGTCTCCAGTGCTGTGCTTGGCTGTCCCAAAAGGGCTCCAAACCCTGGAGGTTTGGCGGGGGGCCGGGGGGCGCCATGTCTGAGAAGGGGGTCAGCTGGGAGAGGGAGAGATAACACATTAACATAAAGACTGGATCACAGTGAGGACATCACTCTAATACTGACCTAGTGGTGTATCCCTAGGGTAACTTCCAACTATACAAATCGAAGATGATCCAAAAACAATTAAACAGACCAAAATGGAACGCATAGCAGTAAGGATTCAAGATAGTGCGTTAAGTCTTCATCTTTGGCAAAGTCAAGTACTCACACACCATGAGCAACTCCATGGTGTCCTTTTATGAACAATTTGATTCAACGTTTACTGAGCACATATGACAGTCTGGATGCTGGCTGAGCTACACAGCGGGGCACAAAGATGGCAGAGGCAGGCCCTGCAAAGTTGTACTTGGTCAAGGTCTTCCGTATTTGTGGAATACCGTATTCAGAAAACAGCACTGAGGTAGAGACACCGAAGCCTAAACAGAAACGTAAAGGGTCATTGGAATAAAGTTTCAGTAAGGCTCAAGAGAAATAGGATGAATGAAATGAGAGAAAAAGATCTAGGAAGAATAAAATAGGACAAAAATAATTCAAGGTAGGAAATATGCCACAGTATCATCAGAATTACTTAAAGAAATGTTCGGCCTCTGTTAAAAAAAAAAAAAAACTAGGGAAAAAAATGGCAGGCAGCACCTGGATCACACGAAACGAGTCCCCAGGATTAAATGTGCTTGATTCGTGAAGCCATTAATCAAATCACGATGCCCCTGGAAACAAAAGGCTCGTGTTTCCGTAATGCCGGCACAGCGTCCTCACTTCATGTGTGGTCCTGAGCCTTGTGTAAAAGAGGGACCTAGTCTGGTGTCAGCAGTGGCCCCATGAAAGAGACGGACACAGGTCAGCAGGAGTCATTTAACAGGAAAGCACTGGCCTCCTCTGAAGTCTCTTTAAGACGACTTCGGTGTGACATGCTTCACAGTCCTCACGTCTCGGGGCCTGGAGACAGTGCTTTAAGACAAGACGCCCACAGCCAGGCCAGTCCTGTGTCTCCAGCTTCACTCTCCTGCTCGATGTTCCATTTTCCGGCAAATACCACTGCAGTCCGGCGCACAGACTGCACGGCTTCCCTCCTAGGAGGCCTGGTCTCTGGTCTCCCCTCGGCACGGACACCCCTCTTCCTCACTCTTCCCCTAGATGAACCTGACCCCCTGCAGCCACCTCTGCTAGAAGCCTTCCCCCAGCAGCTCCCAGGGTCAGGGCCACTCAGGGCACCCATATCCTGCCTTTTTGGAGAAGACCTCACAGAATCTTTGAGGATGCACTGATGCTGGGTCAAAGCTCAAAGATGACCCTGCAGGAGTCAAGGATGCTTCCCCCTAGAACCCGAGAGCTTCTCACATCCAACCCACAGAAGAAGAGAGAGGAGAGCCAGCCAGGCACGCTGCACATGACAGCCCTGCTCTGCCCCTGCAGCAAGTGGGCCCGGCCTCGCACTCGGGGCCGGGAAGCGCAACCAGTTCTCACGCCCCGACGGCTCTGCTCTGTCCCCTTCTTTCATCCTGTCCTGCAGCTCCTCAGGGGTTTTCTGAGGAATGTTAATAACAGACTTCTCTGACTAGAAGTTATTTGCACCAGGCAGGGAGAGAAGGCAGAGATCACGGGACACCCTTGGGGAGAGATTCTCAGGAGGCAAAGCAGGTTTTCTTCGATATAGAAACCTCCTGGGGTTGGTTTGGGCACTTCTGGCCAGAAACACTACTGTCTAAAGCAAACCACAGCAGAAAAAAGCTATGAGGCCACGTCACCCACCAGAAACCGTCTGGTGGAGAAGCTTGCCCTTTGTAAACTGGAAGTTCTAAGCCGAGGGGAGGACTGTATCCTTCAGTGCCATCTGAGGCAAAGAACTGGCTGCAGGCCGGCCCCTACCAAGAGGTATGCCTTTATTTTCTTCATAACTTAGCGCCAGGAGGACTTCTCAGCAACGTTAGTGAAATGTCTTCTTCGCAACGCTCAAGATTAGCTACAAATCGTTCACAAAAAGAAAAAAGTCCACATACTATAACAGTTGAATTGACACAACTGTTCCAGCATGTCAGTTATGTTCTCCCCGCTAACACCAGCTTTTCAAAGCAAAACATAAAAATCCCAAATAACGAAAACCCATAATATTCCCACAAAAGGATTTCTAGATGCTTGGGGCCCAAGTGCCCATCCTGAGTCTCACACACTTGCCAAGGAGAGGAGGCGGCCTGTACCACAGGCCTGGGGCCCAGGGGGCCGTGTGCACACACTTGCCAGGCCACCACGGGAGCCATGGATGTGCTGCACAGGCTCCTAAAAGCACCGAGCCGCTACTCCACTTTTTCTAAGGCCCCAGTTCTCCAGGCCACAGGCTTTAGAGCCATTTTAATTCACAAAATTGCCAAAAGAAACCTCTGGAAGCTGCCCAGATCCGTGATCTACATGCCTGAATGCTGTACAAAACACCTCCATAGACGTACATCTGAATACATCCTCTCAAGCCCCCGTGATGAACATCTGACCTGACGAGGGCATGAGGTGAAGACTGGAAACACACATTCGCCATCTCTGGGTAAAGGCAAGCAAGATTTTCCCTGTGAGATTTCTAGAAGCATCTATCTTTGGACAAAAGAAATGTCGTAGGAAACTCTAAATAAGGGTTGTTTACATATATTTCATATATCATCACCAGTAACACTCCAATATTTGCAATGGAACTAAATGAACGCTAAGCGAGTTGTAATTTACTATTTCTATAGTCTAATCAGCCCCTTCGCACTTAATACCACACCTACATCTTAGGCCTCAGACAAGTCAGTTCTCATGTCTGACTTGCTGGGTGCCTTGAAAATGGCACCAAGACGTTTTTCAAAGTCTTCTTCAGCCCATCTGCTGGCAGGTTATTAATCAGTGCCTGCCACGGGTCAGGAGGTGAAAAGGGCTGTGAGCCAACAGAAATGGAACCAGAGCCGGGCTTGGGTCATTTTTTAAAATGCAAACACCAAAGCAATTAGGCACAACCAAGTCCCAGCAAGGAAAAATAAACATCAAAAAGAGGCAATTTCTTCAACATTCTGGCTGTTGATGTGTTTTCCAGCAGGCCTAATTTCAAAAGTGGTTACGATTTAAAGGAAAAACTAAGTCCGTGCCATCCAAGAGAGAAAACAAAAACGTGGAGGACTGAGATTTTAAATTTCAAATTTCTATCCTTATAAATCAGCACCGGCAGGTCCCCTCCGTTTCTCTGAATCTAAGGTGCCAGTGGCTGTAAAACTGCACAATTACTGCACCACTGAGAAGAGAGAAGAGAGTTCCCACTTAACCTGTGGTTCGCCAAGAAGCTGCAAGACGCATCTCAATACCCAAGACCTTAAATTGGGGGGAAACATGCATCTTTAAGTGATGGTATTATTACCCCTGTCGTAAAAGGAAGAAACACTGGCAGAGGTTACACAGCTCCTGTGAATGTAGACCCCAAACGCAAAGCCCACTTATATCATCTTGTAGATCCTGCCCATTGGGGTTTTAGAAAGCATGGCAGGTGGATAGAAGCCAGCTGACGTGGTACATGGTTATGGTTTAACTATTAATTTCCAACATCATGTCAACACAAGCTATGTATGGTTACCTTAGTTGCTGTTTTTCTGTGATAACCTAAAACATTTTACTATAAATTTGAGAAATGGAAAGATGAGTTACTATGTCAACTACCAGAACCGACGCACACGAAGTCATCACAGATCTACAGAACCCCAGTCCCAGCTACGTTACGCCCCACAAATGCCAGACTCTCCCCATCACACCTCAGAGTGAGGTAACAAGCCAAACGGATTATTCTCCCCTCATTGAGTTTTGCCTTTCTAGAAGACAGAATTCAACACTGTGGTTCTTATAAAAAACCCCTTAAACTCTAAGTGAGGAAGCGCTGTAATATGAAGTCAGAGGTGACTGGTAAACAAAATAAAAATAAGATTTCGCATCAGCAAAGTTATTGACAGCGGCGTTATGGAACCTAACAGTCTCATGGGAAACAGTTCAGGTCAGATTCCTTACCTTAATCCTTATGAGGATAGCATCTAGTTCTTCCACATGAGAGGCCCTTGACATTATTATTTTGTTGGGGGATTTCCTTTCTTCACAGGGGTAACTAAGAGCAGATGTTTGCCAAATCAAAATAATTTCAGTGTTTTAACAGCACTTCACGGCAAGTTGCCCATTCAGCCTTAGACTCAACAGCTGCATTCACCTAATACTAAATCTTTTTTGTTCAGATAGATTCTCTGTATAAAACTCACATTGTTTCTGATTGGGATATGGCATTAAAAAGCTAAAACCAACAGCCTAGACACAAAAACCTCCTCCGACGACAGGGGTCTTCTAGTTAGTTACAACCAACGAGTCAAAGTCCTTAAAATCCATCATTACTACTTAGAATACAGACACTCTGTCATGTTTACCAATAAAGCAAAAGAAAATAAAATGAAAAAGAGCTCTACCACAACAAAAAACACACCAATCATTTCTTCCAAAAAAGGTATATCCCATTCTGGAGCTTGCCCAAGAATTTCAAACCAATGCTTAAAATAAAAATGCGAAGGCTTCACGATGTTTTCTTTTAAACCAGATTTCTCTAAAGCATAATGGCATCGTTCAAAAGCAGACAAATGGGCCCAAAAGACAAAGGGATTTTTTTCCAGTGAATGTTATGTTATAATAATGTCATATACATTTCCAACCATCTATAATGAAAGGACTTTGGAGAAACCAAATCTCTGAGTCACCACACCAGGAGGCGGTGTCCTTAAATAAGACAGTGTCAGTCTGGTTGTAAATCTTACCTTCTGCATGTTTGGCTTGATACAGCGAACAAAGAAAGGATTAGAGGAGCTTAGCGTTGCCATTAAGGAATGCAGGGAGTCCTATTAGAAAGGAAAAAGTATATGTTGATTTAGTCTCTTATTATGTCTTTAAATTTCTCAGCACCCTAGGCACTCATCAGGAACAAGAAAAAGAAAACAATATAAATCTGAGGAATAATAGCATTTTCATTTTTAATCATGTCATTCTAATAAAACAATGGTATTATAATTGTCATAGAAGTTATTTTACATATGCAAAACTCACTTATTACTTCCTTGACATAGTACCATTAAAAAAAAAAAAAAAAAGAAAAAAATCTGTTCTGTTAACCAGCAAAAAAAACACCCTGGGATGGTTCAATGTTTATACAGAAAACCTGAGAAGTATCCACTCTCCACTGAAGTTGTTCCTCTTAATTATTTCCATCAAAATGACAGCTTATACCGGTACCTCACTGGTCTCTGAGCTAAAATCTCTCATTCTTCCTTCAAATCACCAGGCAGATCAATCTTCTGTAATACTACTGTCTTTTCTTTAAGCTTTTTTAATTGTGAAGATTTTTTAACATTTACCAAAGCAGACAGAGCATGTGATGGGTATCCATCATCAGCTTCGGCCGTCGGCTCATCTCACCTCATCTCATCCCTGTCCCCGTACACATCACGCCCACTTCTAGTAGAGAAGCAAATCCCAGACACTGTGTTATTTCATTCCTCAATATTTCACTATGTATTATCAAAAGCTAAAAACTTTAAAACATGCAGAGGTAACCATAATATCATTCCTGAAAAGATTTAACACAAATTCCTTAATATCAATGCGAAAAGGTGCAACTAGCTCAAGGTTCATTTTAAAATACTCATGTCTCGAATTTCATAATTTTTAAATAGCGTATTCTTTGAAATCAGAATGCAAATAAGGTCCCCGTAGTAGTGTAGTTGGTTGCTATATCTATTCAGTCTATTTTAATCCGTTGGTTTTCCCTCCGTCTCCATCTGTCTGTTTCTTTCTTCTTACAATTTTACTGTTGAAGAAACTAGGTTGTCTACTACATTGATTAGTTACTTCTGTGCTCAGAAAGCTTGAGGATTTCTCACAGATGACAGAATGTCCTGGAATTCATGGCCCTTCATACGCTGGTATGGTACCCATTTAACTTCCTACAAGGTGTCCCATCCTCTGGGAACAGGTCTCACATTCCTGACTCAGGAGTCCGCCTCTTGCCTTTGTCTCTGCCTGGAAGCCCTGCCCACTCTCTTCCATTTCCGTGATTCCTAGTCCAATTTAAGTCCCAAACATCCACAAAGCCTTCCAAGACAACTCCAGGCAACAATGACCTAGAAAAAGACAATGTAACAACGCCGCTGGATGATTAAGAGCCTAGCGTTTACAGTCAGACCGACCCAGGTTCAATTCAAATCCTAGCTTCAGTCCTCAGAGGGACTGAGCAAGCCTCCCTTCTCTAAACCTCAGCTTCCTCATCTATAAAGTGGGGACAGTAATACATACTTCTAAGAATATGGGAGAAGTGAACAAGGTAGCATATATAAAGTGATTAGCCCAATGACTGGAACACAGAAGGTGTATAATAAATGGCAGCTATTATTATTATTGTATCCTGTAAGGGTCACACCTGCCCAGCACTGTCAGCCGTGGTGCCGTGGGTCCAGCTCACCCCAACCATGCTGTAAACAGACCTTAACACAGAACTCGCCCACCGCCTCGAAAGCATCCAACTTTGATTAACTAAATGGAAGAGAGCCTCCCAGAGGGCAAATTTAATAAAGGTCTGTTGACTGACATGCCTCCAGCTCCCCCTCATGCTAAGATTTGGGGGTAAAGCAGAACAATTAAGTTAGAGAAATGGTCTTCATGTTATCTGCCTCTAAACTACCTAAAAGGCTTACATACTTAAAATGCACGTAAGAATGTTTCTTACTTTCCCTGAATTCTAGACATCTGGACAAGGTAACTGACACTGATCTTGTTTAACCATGCACTTGGTTATTCTTCCTAGTTATGATACTGTAAACATACCTGGGAAAAAGAAAAACAATCCAGACACAGGAAGAAAGATACTTTATGTGCACATGAGTCTTTAAATACCAATCAGAGTGATCCCAAACGACCAAACAGTCCTTCTTATGAAGACTTACTATTTCGTAAGCTTAGAATAAGTAGCTCTTTATTTTTGACAAAAAAAAAATCTACATTTTTTTTTTCATCTGGCTCAGAAAAAAGGAAAAGTATATTTTCTTCCTAGATCCCTGACTGGTTTAAAAGGATGATAGAAAAAATAATAATAATAAACACTTTCATAGACCTCACAGATACCCATTTCCTATTTTCAATTCTTAAAATCACAATAAAGATGGATCCGTCCAGGCCAGCGGCGTAGACTAACCTTGAATTGCGAGCTGACCGTGGGCCGCCGATGTTTGCTTCCACATTTCAAGGTATCCTGGTTCGTACGGCTTGAAACGTGTTCAAAGAGGTCGTAGATGAAGTCGAATCTGTGTGAGCGGAGAGCAGGAGGGCCGTGAGGGGTGCACACCCGGTTATTAGGTGCTGGATTACTGTAATCACAACGCATTTCCCCACTGAAAATAACACACCAAGGCCTGGAAGAGCTAAGACAGTGTCCAAAGATTTCACACCAACCACTCCCAAAGAGCTTTAGGCACTGAAAACAGACGTGGCCGCTTCGGAGCACCAGAGTCTTGCAGAAGAGAAGGGGATTGGGATGAAGATGACTCAGGGCGACAAGCCACTTAGGACCGCTGAGCTCTGCAGAGCTCCTGCAGCCTCCACGCCCTGTGGAAGGGAGGGGTTTGTCTCGTGCACTGCAGAGTGACGAAGATGCGACCAGGTAACGGGTGGAAAGATGCTAACTCTGGAGTGAGCCCCCCACCCCCCGCCACTTCCTAGTTGTGTGACTTAGACACGATGCTTGCCTCTCTCTAGGCCTGTTTTTTTCATCTGGAAAGTGGGCACATCGTAAGTGCTGAAGTTTGTCGTTATTATTATTTAAAAGTTCTGTAAAATCTACTGCCACTACTGAGAGAGTAAAAGGCTTCTCAGAAGTTTTTTTTTATCTTCCTTGCACGGAAGATGCTCTGGGCTATAAAACCGGGGTGGGGTGTGTGTGGGGGGGGTGCCTTCGTGGGGACCAGGAATGAGGCGGTCGGGCATCCACGCCCCTCAGGGGGACAACGCCAGCACTTCCCTCATCACTTCTCTTCTGTTTGACCCTTTCTCACTTGCATCCCAGGGTGATGTTTCATTCTCGCTCTTCGAACTTCTCTGTGCTTTGAGTGCTTTGGAGTTTTACCCATTAAAACGTCACAGATGCCAAAGGCAAAAGAGAGCAGGTGCAGCAAATAGGCCAAGCCCCTCCTTCTACAGAGAGAAACCTGGGGCTGAAACAACGTTCTTCACCCCACTTCCACAACCACTTGACGTCATGACAGCGGCAACCAGTGAAAGGCCATTTCGCGGGTCTCCAGGCCTGTGCTCTTTTTCACAACAAAATGTTCCAGGTAACCTCAAGACACTGCTTTTATTTAAATGTATCACTTTAAATCTGCTTTGAGAGATAGGTAACCTGCTATGGTATTTTTAAAACATCGCCATTTTTACAGGCCTGAAAACTTATCTAAAAATAGAAATAGCTGACAAGGTTGTAATTAGGGAATCCTCATAAAAGAGGGTTAAAACAAGTTGAAAGATCAAACACTTCCACCCTGAGCTTCTAAGCTGACACTTTAGAGGAGTTCCCTTCACCCCAATTCTAAGTGACAGGGTGGTCACCTAACACTTTCATTTCTAAAAGTATTCCAGCTTTTTAGTAATTGTGCTTTCCCTCCTTAGATATTAAATATGTGTGTTAGAGACTCACACTGGATCTGATACAGGTATTGACAACTTTAAGGCAAGGGTTGTTTTCCTCCTTTCTCTCTCACACAGGCTCCTAAAAATAGGAAGGCTCCTGGTTTAATACATACAAATAGCTAAACTAATCACTAGAACTTTCAGCATGTTTTCCTTAACTACCGATTTAATGATGTGAATTTACAATTCATGAATGAATAAATGAATGGGTAATTAATCTATCGCTTTAGCTGAATAATACTTGTTTATTTCTCTCGATACCCCTCACACTAATGAGAGACATAGGGCCCTACACACCCGAGGCTGAAGTCAATTTAACGCACAGCTCTAAGCTTGCTATGAAGACAGTAGGTCATACTGGTTAAAATCTTAGGTCCCTGGGCCAAGCAGACCAGATCAAATCTAGTTGAGGGATCTCGGGCAAGTCACTTAATCACTGTAAGTCTTAATTTCCTCACCTGCATAACATGATAGATTTACTATTCCAATGCTGCCTCATTAAATGGTAGTCACTACCACTAGTACCATTTTCTATCTCTCGGATCACTTTCTTGATGAAATACTGCCCGGGGAAGAAGATGATAAACCAATTGCCCACACATTAATTTTTTCTGTATTCGTGAATTAAAAGCATCCGCACAAACATCAGTCTGACATCTTGGGGAGAAGACTGACGCACCGGCTTTCCCTCAGCAAGTTGAGAAGATCATCCCTGAAGGTATCTCTGTTCTTCTCCAAGATGCCCCGCACGTCATACTGCACCTGGTTTTCCAAAATAAACAAGAGAAGGCGGAACTGATCAAAAGAATCACTTTGGGCCATAAGCATCCCCTTTAAAAGCTGGGTCCACGACAAGATGTTAGCTTAATATATTTATGATTGGCTTCTGAAATTACTATTCTCTAAATACCAAATGGGCAAGTATCAGCAAGGGTCTTGATTAAGAAGTTACCTCTCCAAGGGTGTGGAGAAAAGGGAACCCTCCTACACTAGGCTGATGCAGCCACTATACAAAACAGCACGGAGGTTCCTCAAAAAACTAACAAGAGAGTTGCCATGTGATCCAGCAATCCCACTCCTGGGCACACATCCGGACAAAATTCTAGTTCAAAAGATACACGCACCCCCTATGTTCACAGCAGCACTATTTACGATAGCCAAGACACGCAAGCAAACTAGACATTCATTGACAGAGGAATGGATAAAGAAGATGTGGTACATGTATACAATGGAATACTACTCAACTATTTGTAGTAAAAGAATGAAATAATGCCATTTGCAGCAACATGGATGGACCCAGAGATTATCATACTAAGTGAGGTCACAAAGAGAAAGACAAATACCATATGATATCACGTATATGTGGAATCTAAAATATGACACAAATGAACTTATCTACGAAACAGAAACAGACTCACAGACTTAGAGGACAGACTTGTGGTTGCCAAAGGGGAGGGGGGAGGGGGGAGGGGGAGAGGGTTGCATTGGAAGTTTGGGATTAGCAGATGCAAACTATTATATATAGAATGAATAAACAAGGTCCTACTGTATAGCACAGAGAAATATAGTCAATATCCTGTGATAAACCATAATGGAAAAAGAACATAATAACTGAATCACTTTGCTGTACAGCAGAAATTAACACAACATTGTAAATCAATTATCCATCAATAAAATAAATTAAAAAAAAAAAAAGGGAGTTACCTCTCCAGCATAGTGTTTCACTCCAAAATTGTTGACTGCAACTCTGGGCTTCACGTAAAAGTGGTTATTCTAAGAAAAAACAAAACAAATAGAAATGCCTCATTTCACTCACTGATTTCCTGACAGTATAACTATAACTGACAGTGAAAACAATTGCAAACCCCACGACCTATCAGAGGTTTAGGACACATCGTGTGATGCACTTCATCAAAACCAGGCAATTCTGGTCTGTGTCATTACATTAGGTTAAAAATGTTAAATTTTATACACTAGCTAAACATGGGCATATTCTGACAAGCAGCCTACAATCTATGCCTTTGGCTTATTTCCATTTAGTTAGAGCAGAGAAAAGCTTTCGTTTGAGGAAAAAAAATTCACTGTGGGAGGCACAGTAGGGTCAACAGCACCGAAATCTGTCACGTGTCACATCTTAATCCACAGATGTGCTATTCAGACACAAGGAGGAACTGGCAGGTTTGGACATACAGCATGCTGAGTGTGTAACTTCTCCAATAAGGTGCCGTCTGTGGCTTGAGGAAAATGGCTTTCTTCATTGATAAGGGCTAGGAGACCAAGTTTCTAGAAGAGGGGAAAAAAGGTTAAATATGAATTAGAAGGTTTTGGCTCTGTTTATTTTTACAGCTCCTTTCCTCTCTACTCGCTATCAAGTAAGTGGTCAAAAGGGCATAATAACTTCTCAGATTGAAAAATTCAGAAAGACACACTATTAAGAAATCTAGTTCATTCCACACTAAAAAAACTGAACCCCCTGCAATTTGGTGGACAAAACTTTTACAACTGGCCAATCCACTATCGGAACTGCAAAGGTTTTGATGACGACTTAAAATCTATGGGAAGCCAATCTGCACACTGTTGATTCTTAAAATATTGACTTCAACGAGACAATGGATTTGAAACAGCCAAGTATTTAAATGCAACCTTGCACATTTACATGTATGTTTCCAAACAGTCCACTGTGCTCTAAACGTTCACATCTTTGATGTGCGTGTTAGTACAAGCTGTTTTGTTCCCATAAATATGAATCAGCCCAGCTGGACACCCTTGGGACTGTTACCAATTCTTCAACAGTCTGTTACCTTCTCAATCAAGTCCAGGCATTCTCCATTGTCTATCCAGTCAATGTCTTCCCACACTAAGCCTTCTCTGTGCAAAGATTAAAAAGGGCCAGGTTGTAGTCAAATATAGCTTCAAAACTATCCAATGGAGGGGCTCATTTTCTTAAAAAATTTGAAATGGAATTGATGAGTGCTTACCTGCTATATTCCAGTTGTTCTAAAGAAAAGATATGCTTGTTGAAATACTCCTGAAGCTTCTCATTTGCATAGTTTATATTGAACTGCTCAAAGTGATTCACCTAAGGGAGGAAACCATTCAACAAGTGTCTTTAGAGCCCTGACTATTACATAAAAAGGCCAAACAAGCCACGATGGAGAAAGGTATGGAGGTTCCTTAAAAAACTAAAAATAGAGCTACCATACGATCCTGCAGTCCCACTCCTGTGCATATATCCAGAGAAGACCATAATTCAAAAAGATACATGCACCCCAATGTTCACTGCAGCACTATGTATAATAGCCAGGACATGGAAGCAACCTACACGTCCATCAACAGAGGAATGGATAAAGAAGACGTGGTACATATATACAACAGAATATTACTCAGCCAGAAAAAAAAAAATGAAATAATGCCATCTGCAGCAACATGAATGGACCTAGAGATTGTCATACTGAGTGAAGTAAGTCAAAGACAAATACCATATGATATCACTTATATGTGGAATCTAAAAAAAAATGGTACAAATGAACTTATCTACAAAACAGAAGTAGTCATAGATGTAGAAAACAGTCTTATGGTAACCATGGGGGAAAGGAGGGGAAGGATAAATTGGGAGATTGGGATTGACATGTACACACTACTATATATAAAACAGATAACTAGTAAGGACCTACTGTAGAGCACAGGGAACACCACTCAACACTCTGTAATGACCTATATGGGAAAAGAATCTAAAAAAGAGTGGATAGATGTATATGTATAACTGATTCACTTTGCTCTACAGCAGAAACTAACACAACATTGTAAATCGACTATACTCCAATAAAACATTTTTTTAAAAAGGCAAAAAAAGGGCTTCCCTGGTAGCGCAGTGGTTGGGAGTCCGCCTGCCGTTGCAGGGGACACGGGTTCGTGCACCGGTCCGGGAAGATCCCACGTGCCGTGGAGCAGCTGGGCCCGTGAGCCATGGCCGCTGAGCCTGCGTGTCCGGAGCCTCTGCTCCGCAATGGGAGAGGCCGCAACAGTGAGAGGCCCACGTACCGCAAAAAAAAAAAAAAAATCTGCAGAGAAACATATCAATGTTTGTTTCAAGAGGCTTGCTTAAGATCATCCCACTCGCTGGAAGCATACCTCAAAGTTTTCAAATCCAAAGATGTCAAGGATGCCGACAGATTTGAAGTCATCTTTGCCTTTGATCCTGCCGTTGATCTTCTTGATCACCCACTCGAAGCAGCGTGCGTAAAGCGCCATGGCCAAGGAGTCCCTGCTGTCTGCTGCCTGTGGGGGAGGAGACAGGGCCACGGTGCCCAGATGACCCCGGGCAGCCCAGACAGGCAAGTCCATCCCCGCCCCACTCGGGAGACACACTCACTCAACATCTATGCACCCCATGTCAAGTAAGCCAATACCGTCTAGGATAACACAGCTGTCTAAAGAAAGGGTAACCTGGAGCCTGCTTATTCACTTTACAGCACGAGTCACCAAGAAGTCCCTGAAGTCAGGCTTTCGAATTCAACTTTATAGACTGAGTTGTAAGAAAGGATCTGAACCCACAGCTACAAATTTTATCAGGTTTCAAACAATAATTAAGACCTGACCTCTCTCATTATCACCTTCTCATATTTCACTCTGTACACATAAAAGTTTTCTTCCTGGCATGCTTAGCGTTTCTACTTACCCAGTCAAGAAACAGCTGTGAGATGGGCTAGCGCATATTAGAGGCTCAAGGCAGTAGCAAAAATAAGTAATACAACGTACTGTTGCACTGTTTTCATTAAATAATTATTATTACAGCTAATGTTTATGGAATTCTTACTCTGCACCAGTCATGAAGCATTTAGCATATATATTTTTATTATCATCCTTACTAGAATCCTATGAATTCGGTATAACTATCCTTGTCTTACAGAGGAGGAAACTGAGGCACCGTGAATAAATTTCCCAAGAACAAAATATAATAAGCCGAAGAGGCAAGACTCAAACTCGGGAAATGTCCATCAGGCCCCTTTCTCCTAATGACTCTGCTACACCGTCTCTAAGAAGACAACTGAACCCCTTTGTGTACCCCCCTCAGTGTGGATGTCTTCTTTATTTTGATCCTGAGCTAAACTCATTCAAATGGTTCACTGCAGCTACTTATTCGAATCAAAGCCACAGATCTGCAGACCCAGGAGCATCTTTAGAAGTTGCTCTGAGGGCCACACGCCTACCTGTTGGACGTTGAGAGGCGTCAGGATCTCCTCCCCCCGGAGGGACATGGATCTCTGGGTCAAGGCATCTGTGAGCTGTGCCGGGTCCAGCCCAAGTAACTCTGCAGACCTGCCCAAGGCTGGGGAGGAAGGACAAGGCAAACGTGGACACACAGGCCATGGGACCCCGAATGGGTGCAAAGCCAACTCCACAGCGAGACACAGTAAAGCAGAGAATATTCCTAAGTCCCTCAGGCAAGACCTATAGGACACACATTCTTCTGGTAGGTTATTCACTCCTTTAATAAGTCTTAGGTTTACAGCAAAGAACCTGGTGCTTGGACCGAGTATGGTCCAAAGACCCCGAGGTGGGTTCCCCAAGACCCCCAAGAGGTTTGCAAGGTCATAACTATTTCAATAATAAGACTAAGATGTTATTTGATTTTTCACTCTCATTCCCTCACCAGTATACAGAAGAATATTCCAGAGGCTACATGACATGAGGTAGCCCAACAAACTGAAGGCAGAAGCAGGAGAATCCAGCTGTCCTCTGTTACATCAGATATTGTAAAAATTTACAAAATCGTTAGACAATGTCACTCTTCACTGATTTGTTTTGGTTTGTTTTGGAAGATGGTCTTTCAAAGAAAATGATGATATTTATTATATTATAGGCAATGGGTTTATTATGGTTATTTTAGAGCAAATTTATTTTTTTTAAACTGCCTCTGTTTTAATTTCTAATGCAGTAAACATCAACAGATATGACCCACAGGAACAAAAGCTCTTCGGAATTCTCTGTGATTTTTAAGTTATTAAGAGGCACTGGGAGCAAACGTTTGAGAACAACAGGGCTGCAGCCCTAGGCAACTCTAGGGCTAATTTTAACTTCAACTCATCCAATTCCCAGCCTCCATGTCCTTGTCCATTGCGTCTATCAGAAAGGTTTAAAAGATAAATCACTCCAGGAAAATGATAACTGATATTGTTATGTGTCTATTAACTCAATCTTGACAACACATCTCTGTCGTGCACTTCACAGATGAGAAGTCACAAGTACTGAAGGGATAAGTAACCCAAGGAAACAGCTTGTGGCAGAGCTGGGCTATGAACCAATTATTCTGGCTTGAAAACTAATGGTCTTAAACCATTCCACTATGGCAGCCTTCAATAACCATGAATAGCTATGGCAACACTCATGCCTGATTCATAACATTTCTCCTACATCCGATTCTTGTCGCTCCTATTTCCTCTTATCGGGCCCACGGTCCTTCTTTCTTAGTAAACATGAGAACACAGCCAGTAATCACTTGTCAGATGCTTTGACCCTTTATTAGCTGACCGTTCACATCAGATACAAAGCTCTGTAGCTCTTATTCAAGGGCTCGAAAAATTTTTTCTGTTAAAGACCAGATGGTAAGGATTTTAGACCTATGTTTCCTATGAGGCAGAAGTCAAGGAAGTAAAGGAGGGAGGAACAATCTTACCTGTTTTGAAGGAAACTTGTGCTCCACCAGCAGTGATGAATTCTATGTTCCCAAGATGCAATATACCAGCAAGCAACCTCAAAACTTCCCGAACTTCTGCCTTGCTAAACTGCATTACCTCCATTGCCATCTAGAAGAAAATATTTAATTTTTAATCTGTTTTCATACTAAAGAAAATGAAAAATACTCCTTCCTCAGTAAAGTTATTAAGTATTATTCTCAAGGCAAGAAAGCAAGAAATAGATGTATGCCCCCTCACTTTTTTTTAAGATTTTTAAAAAATTTATTAATTAATTCATTTATTTTTGGCCGCGTTGGGTCTTTGTCACTGCACGCGGGCTTTCTCTAGTTGCAGCAAGCGGGTTTCTCATTGCAGTGGCTTCTCTTGTTGCGGAGCACGGGAGCTAGGCACATGGGCTTCAGTAGTTGTGGCACGCAGGCTCAGTAGTTGTGGCTCGCAGGCTCTACAGCGCAGGCTCAGTAGTTGTGGTGCATGGGCTTAGTTGCTCCATGGCAAGTGAGATCTTCCTGGACCAGGGCTCAAACCTGTGTCCCCTGCATTGGCAGGCAGATTCTTAACCACTGCGCCACCAGGGAAGTCCCGCCCCCTCACTTTTAAATGATAAAGACTTTACACAGGTACACATAAAAGAAAAGCATGACATTAAAAAAGAATTGTAGAATACTTAGAGATAACCCAATCAGTAAGATAAAAGTAAATACCTGCCTTACATACAAGACTCCTATTCATGCCACAAAAGAATTACCCCAGAGAGTCACATTAATGATGGTGACAAAGAAATACTTTTTCTACATGCATCAAAATGTAATGGAACATTTATTATTTTCCTACACATAAAAAATGGTGGGGGGGATACTTCATGAGACTCCTCTAGTGTAAACTTTGGGGACTTGTCTTAATTTTAAATGCAGCAGGGACCCCAGTAGGTGGAATGAAATTCTCTATCAGGGGCTGGACAGATAGGAGAGTCTACTGTTCCTTTTATAAGAGATGCTGATGGAAAACCTGAGTGGATCTAGATCTGTCTTCCCTGGAAAGTCATCACATCGCTATTTTCCATTTCTCCAAAGGATTTTTCAAGTCTTATTTTGGCCTCCGGATGCTAAATGGAAGTTAACATAATGCTGATTTGGGAAAAATAAAAATAAACAGGCACCTACAGGGGTTTTGGTCCCCAACAAGTATCTAAGCTGAAGCCAGGCATCTTCTGAATCAGATCTAAGATTTGCTCATTTTCTCTTCTGATTTGGGAGCCATATTCTTGTCAGAAAAAGAGCTAAACAGCCCCCTCCAACACACACACACCGCACACACGCGTGCACACACAACTGAGGACAGAATCGCTGGCTATACTGATGAACATAAGCTACAAAGAGAACTCGGACCCATAATTGTTACAATGACCACAGGAGATGTGAAGACGGAAGCCACACAGCACTTTGAAGCCATAGAAACTGCAAAAGGAAATGACTGGAGATTTTAAAACGTGAAGAGTTTAATTTCTTTACAAGGAAAAAAAACAAAGCCAGAAACAAAGGGCAAAAACAACAGACAGGGAAACAGAATTAAAAGAAAAAAATTGTAAGGCAAGGAGCAATAGCTATATTAAGAGACACATGAGCAATGAAAATAAAATAGGCACTTCTCGTAAGAGGAAATGCAAATCCACAGAGAAATGTTTTCCTTCCTAGAAATCCAATATGCACAAATTGAAGAAAATGAGATAGCTTCTATTAAATTACCAAAAATCTTTCTGAATGATAAAATGGGTGAAAGTGAGGTATATCTGCACTGGTCACTGGTAGTATAAGTTAGTATCATCTTTTTGGAAAACAAGATTGTGGGGCAGCATTGTGCTGGGCCACATACGTACATAATCTCATAATGTTCAGAGAAGTTACTTAACTTTCTCAGGGTTACACAACCAAGAGTCAAAGTCAGGCCTGATGAACCCAAAGTCTAGGAACTTACTGTCTATCCAGCTCTATGCTTTTTTTCTTTCTATGTCCTTAGAAAGTCCATCTCCTGTGTAATCTCCCTTCACTGCAACACTGGGGATTTGTTCTGAGGAAAATCTCAACAGGAAAGAAAGTTTTGTAAAATATTCACTACAGTGTTTTCTTAACAACACTTTCAGAGAGAAAAAAAAATCTAGCTCTCCTCCTACAATCAGACAAGTCCAATATAGCAAATGAACTTGTGAGAACAGTATATCGTTTTTAAAGGAAATGATGAACATTATATAGAAACGATATTTATGATAGCTGTATGCAAAAAGTAAAAAATTATTTTTGTAACTAATTTTTTTCAAGAAAATCATCTGGGAAGAAAATCTACAAAATTAAAATGGTTGCCACGTTACTGCTGGTAGGCTAATGGACACTGCATTCGATGATGTCTTTTAATGTTGTTGACATGTTTTTACTGTAACAACCGAGTCTCTTAATGGATCAATGGGTAAATAGATTGCTGTCTATTCTGTGGAATACTACTCACCAGAAAAAGAATAATTGAGTGATGTGTGGTTTGGATGAGTGAAAGAAGCTAGACACAGGAGAATAGATTCTGTATGATTTCATTTACAGGAAACTCTAGAAAAGACACATTTTCCTAGGTTTCCTAGGGCAGGGGCTGGGGCTGGGATTGTCTAGGAAGGGGGACAAGCAACTTTTAGGGTGTAAAACTGTCCTTCGGTTTGACTGTGGTTGTGGGTATATGGGTGCATAAATTAAAAATTCACTTAGTACACTTTCCATGAGGGCATTTTTATTATAGGTACATAATAATGCAATAAAATTGACTACAAAAAAATTAAAAGACCATGAATTGTTTAACCAAGGTAGAGAAGACTATCATTTCATGGGTTCAGACAGAAACTGACACAAAGAAGAGGAACTGTTAGCCTAGTGCTTATCAATCTTTAAAAGCCTACGGGAAAATAATTATTCAAATTTACTTATTCTGGGCTTCCCTGGTGGCGCAGTGGTTGAGAGTCCGCCTGCCGATGCAGGGGACACGGGTTCGTGCCCCGGTCTGGGAAGATCCCACATGCAGCGGAGCGGCTGGGCCCGGAAGCCATGGCCGCTGAGCCTGCGCGTCCGGAGCCTGTGCTCCGCAACGGGAGAGGCCACAACAGTGAGAGGCCCGCGTAACGCAAAAAAAAAAAAAAAAAAAATTTACTTATTCTAAAAGCAAAGAAATATGGCTAAGAAATACAGATTATTTATTATGCTCAAGACTTTTAAAACACTGGTAAGGACCAAATCAGACCTCAGCAAAATAATTATAAAGCACCTATGTTGTGAAAAAGTTAGTATTTTCCCTTTCTATGACTAAAGTTTTCCTCATGTATCACAAGACGTATTCAACACTAATTTATACAAATTTTCTAAGCTCATTTTAGGATGACCACAGAAATGAAAATGTTCACTGTTAAGTCACCTGCCTGGACTCTACATAACACTAAAGAAGTAAGATCTTCCATAGACTCGTGGTTGCCACGGGTGGGGGGAAGGGGGGAGGGCGTGGGGGAGGGTTGGAGTGGGAGCTTGGGATTAGTAGATACAAACTAATAGATAAACAAGGTCCTACTGTACAGCACAGGGAACCATCTTCAATATCCTGTAATAAACCATAACGGAAAACACAAAAAACAATATATATGTACAACTGAATCACTTTGCTGTACACCAGAAACTAACACAACATTGTAAATCAACTACACTTCAAGTAAAAAAAAAAAATCTCCTCTATACCTGTGTCAAAAAAAAAAAAAAGACCTTCAAAAAATAAGTCCCCAGTAGTAGACAATTTCAAACTGCAGAATGAAAAATATCAAAAGATAATCTGTGAAAAAAATTCTTGGTTAAGTTCTGAAAATACATACAAAGATTTCATGTGGAGATATGAAAGCAAGTGAATAAAATGGGCTCACTGTATGAACAAATTTGTAACTTCTTCACTTTCAAGTTTAACTCTAAGTGAATTAGTTAATTAGTTAGGAGTGTGGTGACAAGTGGCAACTGCATTAATCAGACCATGGGGTAATTTAATGGCTGCAAACAATTATCACCAGCGCCAGCAAGAGTCTCCATTCATTGTCTCCTACTGTCCTATTTTACAGTCTTTTTAGCAGCAATCTCCACCCCTTTGGCAAGAGTAGGCCTTTAAGCCTTCTTTTTTAAAAAATTTTTTATTGAAATACAGTTGGTTTGCACTGTTGTTAAGCCTCCTTATAATTATGTTTTCTCAACAATATGGCTCAAGACTCAAAAAAAAAAAAAAAAACCCTGGGAAATTCTCAGCACAGTTCAGAAGCGCTAAATAGCAATTTAGTTATAAAACTGGCACAAAGTTATACAAAACGTTTTCAATAAAGTCTTTATTAAGCACATAGAAAACAGGTGACTGTGTGCGTGGTGGGGTGGTGACGACAAATACATGATACAATCCCAACCGTTAAGGATGAAAGGAAGGAAGCCAGGCTTTTCACGCTAGAAACAAACGGGGAAGAGGGACGGATTTCAGGTACAAAAGGTACATCCACTCAGGGTCTCAGTGGTGAGGTGGGGAGCGCCATCCAAGGGAGCCAAGGGACCTCAGGTGAGTCACGAACAAGTGAAATGAATAAAATGGGGGGAGAGGAGGCTTGTTCTGGGCACAGTAAATCACAAGTTAAGTTCTTTGGTAATTCATTGTGTAATTTTATATTAGGCAAGTTGATGTTATTTTATAATATAAAATTTGCTTCTACTCTCATATTTTCCAACACTGAACGAGACTGAGGTTTTAAAATTTTTTAAATTTTATTATTATCTTTTAAATTTATTTTATTTATTTTATATTTGGCTGCATTGGGTCTTCGTTGCTCCACGCAGACTTTCTCTAGGCGAGCGGGGACTACTCTTTGTTGCGGTGCACGGGCTTCTCATTGCGGTGGCTTCTCTGTTGTGGAGCATGGGCTCTAGGTGCGCAGGCTTCAGTGGTTGTGGCACATGGGCTCAGTAGTTGTGGCTCGTGGGCTCTAGAGCGCAGGCTCAGTAGTTGTGGCGCATGGGCTTAGTTGCTCCGCGGCATGTGGGATCTTCCTGGACCAGGGCTCAAACCCATGTCCTCTGTATTGGCAGGTAGATTCTCAACCACTGTGTCACCAGGAAAGCCCCAAAGGCGGATTCTTAACCACCACGCCACCAGGGAAGCCCGAGACTGAAGTTTTTAACTGTGGCAAAACTGAGGTATAAAGTCAGCCCTTTATTTATTTATTTTTAATTTTTACTGGGGTATAGTTGATTTACAATGTTGTGTTAGTTTAGGTGTACAGCAAAGTGAATCAGTTATACATATACATATACCCACTCTTTTTTAGATTCTTTTCCCATATAGGCCATTACAGAGTACTGAGTAGAGTTCCCTGTGCTATACAGTAGGTCCTTATTAGTTATCTATTTTATATATAGTAGTGTGCAATCCCCCAATTTATCCCTCCCCCCAACACGCCCTGGTAACCATAAGTTTATTTTCTACATCTGTAACTCTATTTCTGTTTTGTAGATAAGTTCACTGGCAGACTTTTTAAAGATTCCACATATAAGCGATATCATGTGGTATTTGTCTTTCTCTGTCTGACTTACTTCACTCAGTATGACAACCTCTAGGTCCATCCATGTTGCTGCGAATGGCATTATATTGTTCCTTTTTTATGGCTGAGAGCCCTTTAAATCTTTATAATATCTGACTCACGAGGAGTCAACTTATGGATGCATGGGCTCACACCATCAAAAATCCATGGGTACACCCAGTAAGACCTAAATGGGTACACCCAGTAAGACCTAAATGGACAGCCAGTAAGACGTAAAGGAAACCCCAGTCCTGGTCCATGGCCAGGCACGCCATTAACATTCAATATTTGTGGAGTCAAAGAATGAAGAGATTATCACTCATCAAAGACTCTTGTTACTCCCCCACGCACTTCATCAGCCACTATTCTGGTGGGTCAAACACAGGCAGTAAAAATAAATTCGTTGTTACTGACTTGAAATAGCTTCATCCTGACTCAACAATTTATAGTGGAACTTGGAAGGCTGCAAAAAAAATGGCTATGAAATTTAGCGTATGTTCACCATCTCTGCCCCAGGAAAAACTAGGTTCCTTAAAATGGCTCAGGATCCCTCACAGGTACATATTTATATTAATGTCAGTTGGTATCAATAAGGAATTCTAAAAATACATGAATTCTTAATGAAATAAGCAAAATTCTTAGAAGGTCCTATTGCCAGAGTATATTGACATTAAAGTTGATAAAAAGGAATAATGGATTTTTTTTTTAGTAGCTGAAAATACCAGAGGTGACATTTTCATATGTAATTCACAGAAATAATCTCTCTCTGTTAACATTTTAACACATTCTTCAAACAAATGTCCTTGAGTCCCAATAGAATGTGGTCCCTTCCCTTCCTTTAATCTCAAAACCTCTGGGAAAAGGAGCTTTATGGAATTAAAGTATGAAGATACAAATTTAAATGGTATTTGATTTTGGAAGAAAATAAAGACAAATTACATGATAAAACAACATAGCATAATCTATTTCAATCATCTTTATTTCTTCAGCAGAATGTAGGGATTATATATATGGACACTAAAAAGTAATTGCAAAGTAAATATTTAAGTATCTAAAAATAGAATTCTTATAAGTCTGGTGTGTACATTCACTATGTCAACTTCATGTGTAAATTTTTCTTCCTTTCTAGATGACATGTCTTTTCATGGTAGGACCAAATTTCAAATGCCAAAACCTATCATTTCAATTTAAAAATAAAAGTTAGCAATCACTGAAAACAGGCCAAGCTCCACAAGCTTCCTTTCTGCAGCTACCAGAAAGAGCAAACAATTCTGGATCGGAAAACAATGCCCCAGGAGGAAGCCATCAGAGTACCCTCTCTCCAGTCACTCCCAGGACGAGGGAGGGCCTCGCTGCCCACTGGCTCACCGCGGCCAGTGAGCTAGTCAGTATGGCCCTGCAGCGACACTGCAACTTGAATAACTGGGAGTCTGTCTACCACTGCAAACAACCACCTTTCATCACAAAGTAAATGGAGAAAGCTCGTGTAGTTAAAGAAGTCCAGGATGCCAAAATAAAACTGAGAAAGAAAATTTTAAATACTTAAACATCTCTTAAAGTCCAATTTGCAGGGCCAAATCCCATGCCGCCTAGGGTAGGTACACAGCAAAAGGCGCTGTCAGCAGGAGGCTTTTTGTTAATAGGATGAAGGAATGAGAGATGACAGAGACACCGCTCTACGCTATAAATGGCAGAATGGGACATCTTTAAAAGAAAGGCTGAGGGGAAGATGATCATGATATTATAGCCTCATCTGTTTTTAATTTCATTTTCAGTTTAAGGATACATACATTAGATGTGGGGAAATGATGTGTGATATATATCCATTTAAAAATATACTTTGATTCCATTCCACGAGGCATTCTTATGAACAATCTAGAAAAGGAAATGGGGATATAGAACCAAGTGGTCGACAACAACTAGAAAGACAAATCTGGGTGCACGTAAAGCAGTGACTACCTACCTGCCTCCTGGTTAGAGTGTGGGATTTGGAGTTAGTTAGACTTTGTCTAGATACAGGCTCTATTAGGTGCTGTGTGTGGTTAGACTGGTCACCAACCTCTCTGAGTCACAGAACATAGACAGTCATAGTTCTACCCTCACAGGGTCGTTAGAAGCAGGGAGATGGTAAGTCTGCAGAGTAGGCCCTCAGTCGGTGTTAGCTGCATTTATGACGGATCAATTCTAGATCCGCTGACCCCAAATGCTGAACTAATGACTCTGGCGAAGGAACTGAGACCACGCTGATGAAATCGACCAGCCCCACTCAATCAGGTGGGGCTGTTAATAATGCTCGATGACCAGGCTTCCTAAATGCAGTCACTTTATAACAAAGTCCCAGGAAATTTGAGAACTGCAGGAAACCGCACAGGTCCACACTGCAGAGTCTTAAAATGCCTACTTCTGTGTGATCAGAATTGGTTACCAGGATGCGGCTATGAGAACAGGATGAGACCCGAACAGTCACCTGGTCTAATTGTTGACAGATTTCTTTTTAACTGTAGAACCAATTATTCAAAAAAATTTTTAATTGTAAGCCCTGAAACAGAGGATCTGCTTGCTCCAGTCCCAAACCTGTGATTTTTTTGTTTTGCTTTTCTGACCACTATTCCAAGCCAACCACCCATCTGTCCTGAATGTCAGACGTTCACCCACCTTCTAAAGAGAGAGGATTCCCTTCCATGACTTGGAACAAGAAGAAAGGACCTATTCCCGCACAGCGGTACAAATGTGATTTCTTTTTTTATTAAAAAAATTTTTTGAAGCGGAAATGAAAGCTGTCGCTTTTTCTTTTTTTGGTCACCTTTAATAAAGGAAAATAGGAAAGTAACTTACAATAACTTCCCTAAAGGATTCCTGGTCACTGATTGTCTTGTCTCCTACACATCCAGATTGATTCAAGTAGTGGTAGTTTTCTGGCACAGATAAATAAAATTCTTCTACAAAAAGAAAAAGAAAAACACAACATCACTATTTGACTGGCCAGGGTAAGACATAATTTAAAAGAGTTTTCACTTTGCAACTTTATTTTTTAAAGTACAAAAATAATTCTATGCTCCTACTGGTCCACTATTAAGATTAAAACATTCCCTCTTAATCATCATCTAGGGAAAACAGAATTATTAAATTCGATGGGATGGAAGAAAATGTTACTGAAAAAAGTAACTGATGAGGATCCTGTGTTGATTGTTTTTTTAAAAATCAAATGTTTAGAAATTAGCGTTATTTGGGTGTGACTTAAAAGTAAAACCAGTTGTAATACATTATGTTTTGTTTTGTTTTTTTTTTTTCGGTATGTGGGCCTCTCACCCTTGTGGCCCCTCCTGTTGCGGAGCACAGGCTCCGGGCGCACAGGCTCAGCGGCTCCACAGCATGTGGTATCCTCACGGACCGGGGCACGAACCCATGTCCCCTGCATCGGCAGGCGGACTCCCAACCACTGCACCACCAGGGAAGCCCACATTATGTATTTTTCACAAATATTCTTTAAATCAGAAAAGAACTAAGATTCCAAAACAAACCAAAAAAATTCACGATTTCTCTATTGATGATTTTCCCCCTACGTTATCTGGCTCTAAATGAACTCAGTGTCTTTGGTCATCTCACGCATTTCGTTTCAATTGGTGGAAGAACAACAAAGTCCAAACAGATGTCTCCTCATCCACAGATGGGTTTAAAGGCAAAATAAGCTGCGAGCACATACGTCTCTGCAGCTGTCCCATCACTCACCTTTCTCTTCACGCTCTAGCCCTGCCAGCAGTGCATAGAATATGTGATAATTCCTTTCCCCGGGATTTTGCCTTACTACTCGGTTCTGTGAAGAGAAATCAGATTTCTGTTCAGAGATGTTTCCTCTGCTTAACGATCATGAGCCGGTAATTGCCGAAAACAGTTATTGTGAGAGATAATGTGAATTAAATCACGTTTACTTACTTTTTCTAATAAATCTTCATGTGATAAGCAATGGTAAGTCAAGGAACAAAACAAGGATACACGAGGCTCAATTAGTCTTTCGTTTTCTACTCTTTGTTGCCCAAGTAATTACAATTTCCTGTGTCTTGGACACTGAGACTTCTGGTGCAAAAGGTAAGCAAACGATACAGACTGTTTCATCAAAATCCAATTTCAGACATGACACATGTACCCAGGAAGTATCACACTAGTTAAAGAATTGATTTCAAACAACAAATATATGATGTCTGGTTAGGAGTCCAAATTTGCAGATTAGGGACATGATATCAGAACTTCCCCAAAGAAAGATGGTTCCTTATCTCCTAGGATAATTAACAGGTCAGGCACAGTAATACTGGAGCAGTGACCAGGTAGAACCAGAAAGAAACGTTTCATATCCTGTTATCTGTCCTTAGGATAAGCAAGAACAGTTTCCACTAGAGAGTCATAGTACTATAGACCAAAAGCTAAACGAAACAGGATACAATCTACGATTCTCCCGCCCTGGATATTTCCCTTCTGGCAGATGTTCAGCTGAACAAACTTCCCGAAGCGACTGGAGTTGTTGTTATACACGGTCTTGGCGTTGCCGAAGGCTTCCATGATGGGGCTGTGAAAGAAGCCAGGACAGCAGCCGGTGTTAATTAGGGTCCATCTAAAACTGGCAACGACAGTCCTCACCGACGGCAAAGCAGACAACTGCAAGAAAAATCTGAAATCAAAGGGACCTCTGGCGATCATGTTTATTTCAGAAGAGCCAGATTTTCCCAGCACTTGCTGAAATGGGTTTATAATGAGCATCCTTCTCGGGGCAGAGAACTCGCAGCTGGGTGTGCAGGCAGAGGATGCTACAGAGAGTCAAGGAGACCACGATGGCTGGTCCCCGTACAGATCAGCTTATATACGCGAGCCAGGGGTTGCACAGGAAGAGCCCCCGCTTGAATTCTAGGAAGTGAAAAAGTCCCAGCCCTGGAAATTTCACCCATTTGTTGTACATCCCGGGGGGAACATACAACTTCCTCGGGTCTCCTCCGACTGTAAAATGTGGTCAAACTAGGTCAGGGGTCAGCCAGCTTTTTCTGTAGAGGATCAGATAGTAAATACTTTTGGTTTTGTGGGCCATGTGGCCTCTGATGCAGCTACTCAGCTCTGCCACTGCAGCTCGAAAGCAGCTGTAAACAATATGCAAACGAGGGGAACTGTGTTCCTATAAAGTTTTATTGATCAAAACGGGCCGCAGGAGGAAGATGAAAACGGTCTAGAGACGGATGGTGGTGATCGCTGCACAACAATGTGAATGTACTTCACGCCACTAAGCTGTACACCGAAAAATATTGAAAGTTATACATTTTTTGTTATGTGCATTTTAATACAATTTAAAAAATAAATTTTGAAGGCTAAAAAAACAAAACCCAAACAGGCTGCAGGATACCAGCGTCAGGCTGAAGTTTGCTGACTCCTGGACTAATTTCTAAGTAATAGGACCTGAAAAGTCCCTACTGGTTCTAAAACCTTACAAGGCACCAATCGGACACAGGGCAATCACACATTTTAATTAGAATTTCAGAGGCTACTGCACCATGGCCCTCTTTCAAAGCTCTGAGGTCACTGCCATCGATGTGGCATTGTTCTGCAACGTGAGAGGCTATACAGTGCCATTGTGCTCCTAAGATGCCTCCAAAGATTTGACCACTAAGTCCTCTGTGATGTGGTGGACGGAGGCCGGAATTTCAGCCAATAACGAGGCCTCCCGACAGCCAGCCGAGGGCTGCCAGGTAAGAGGCAGCTGCAGAATGTGCCTCACTCACTCAGCCACCAACTCAAACATGGTGCAGCGATGGGGGCTCAGGTCATCAGAAATCGCTGTGTGTGTGTGGGGAGACTTTTTCTTGAGGAATCGTGAAAGCCAAGTCAAGAAAAAGAGAAGAGAGCGCCCCGAGTTTCAACTCTTCCTTAAATAAGCCAAACGGTGAGGAAAGTGAATCCTATTAGTTGGAAACGAGAAACACGATGGCCAAATACCTGCTCTCAAGAATGGCTTGTTCAACACACGATGTCTTCTCCTTCGAGGATAAGTCCAGAGACTGCTGACTGATGGCTGATAAAAACTTGAGGATCAACTTAGTGCTTTCGGTCTTACCTGCCCCGCTTTCACCACTGAAAGACAACATGCAGAAATTTGTGCTTCTAATTAAAACAACAACAACAACAAAAAACCCCAGCTTGGCCAGTGTCAGTCCAATTCGTCCACAGAGCAACTTTTTTGTTTTGAATTTTATTTTTTACACAGCAGGTTCTTACTAGTTATCCATTTTATACATATTAGTGTATACATGTCAATCCCAATCTCCCAGTTCATCCCACCACCACCAGCCCCCTCCGCATTCCCCCCCTTGGTGTCCATACGTTTGTTCTCTGCATCTGTGTCTCTATTTCTGCCCTGCAAACCGGTTCACCTGTGCCATTTTTCTAGGTTCCACATGTATGCATTAATGTACACTATTTGTTTTTCTCTTTCTGACGTACTTCACTCTGTACAGCTCCTGAACAGTGGGAAAGAGCTCAAAGTGCTGAGTTACAGAGAAGAGTCCCTCCTCCTGGCAGCTGAATGGCCTCTGTGTTGCCAATGACTCCCTCAGCCTACAAGCTAAACAGAGGTACCACCTTCACGAAGCTCAGGTAATAAGAGGGACGGTGCCTTTCGTGGCAGGTAAGCTCTGCAAAGGCCGGGATTGGGGTTTTGTTTACTAAAGTGTCACAGACCCCTCAACAGTGCCTGGCTGGTGGCAGACACTCAGTAAGCATCTGTTAAATGAATGAACATGTCAGTGGTAACTTTCTGGTAAATACGCACAAAAATGCAATCATTCGTAAATATTGAGGGGACAAGGGAATGAACCTGTAGGTACTCGACCCACACTTGGGCACTTTATTCCCATAATAATCCCATGAGGCAGGCAGCGGCTAAGGGCCCGGGTCAGAACTGAACAGCAGGTCTGTCAGCAATCCAGCGTCCTGCAGAGATGCTGCTTCAGCGATGATTAACGAAAAGTGAACAAAGCAACCTCGAGGCCCTGGAGCTGGGGAGGGTGGGGGGCAGGGCAAATGAGAGGAGTTAATGGGATCTGAGTTGTGTCACAAAGGACCGGCAAACGTCAGCTAGGCAAAGAGGAAAGCGGAAGGATTCGGGGTCAGATGACCCTGTGAACGAAAGCAGAGAGGCCAGAGGAGCTGCGGGAGGTCTACAGGGGTGGGATTCTTGTTTGGTCAACTGGACCGAGACCAGAGTGGGCAGAGAAAGGGCAAAAGGATCGAGGTCGATGGTTCTGAGGCCACCACAGGAGACAGAAGGCGAAGGCCAAGCCCATCAAGGTCACCCATGAGGAACACAGCTCTGAAGTCGTGCTCCAGGACTGCGGGTCCCTCAGGGAGACCAGCTGCTGTTATGATCTAGGCACGTGGTGGTCAGGCCATGGACAAGTACAATCAGGCTGGAGATGAAAGGGAAGAGATGGAGATCACAGACTTGGAAGGAGAGACCCAATCAATTTTGTGTAAGGCACCCTGCTCGGTACCACAGGGAGAACAGAAGTAGTAAAAGGGCAAATAACTTACGAGAAAAGTAAACCCACGGCATAAGTAACGGTACGTGAAAACCAACACTATCACAGGGTAACAGGTTCATAACTGCTCAAGGGGGGAGATAAACAGATGAGGCCCCCACAAGTTCTAACACAGCACCCCCGTCGAGTGTCAAGAGCTAGGAGGTTATGAAAGAGGAATTGTGCAGATAACACGATGAATGATTAAGCACATGTAATAAAGGAGAGGAAATGACTCAGAGGTGACACCGTCCACTGCAGGCCCAGGGGAATCTCCACCCATCGAGGCCAATCACAGTAATTCCATTCCCTGCGCAGGTGATAAGGTGGTTGGCCGTGGGCAGGTGTCGGGATGCCAGCCAGAGACTTAACGCCAAGTGTGCTGAGGCTCCTGGGGAGGTATGCACGCATGCGCGTGCACACGCACACACGCACACGCACACACGCGCACACACACACACACACACACACACACACACAGACCAGATAGAACGTCCCTCTGGCTGCAGACGACAAATACTTGGGAATCCACAACTATCTTGAGACTGGAAAGCAAAAGGCAAGACAATCAGAGAAGCGCCCAGTGGGAGTGGCTGAACCCACAGCCCTGACCCCGCCCCTGCCTTGCCGTCTGAGATAATCAAGGCCCACGCAAGTGACCAAGTGATGCCAGCTCTGGTGAGCTTTTCTGTTATCAGCAACCAGAATCTTCCCAGGGCGGGGCTGAGCATTCATCTCTGTGGAGCTGGCACCTGCCTAGCCTGGGAGCTGGCACAGAGGAGACATTCAGCAAGGGGGCACTGAATGAGTAGCAGAAGCTAAGAGAAAGTTGCAAGAAGATATTTAAATAACTCTTGAGACTTAAAAATACATATCCCATCTACCTAGCAGTTAAATTTTGTTAAAACAAACAAAACTGAAAGGGAGACGTTCTCTAGTTATAACGTGTGAGGCAGAAGTCATGGTTTACACGGTCCCCAAACCCACCCCTGTATCCTCCAGCACTCAGAGGTGGGTGGCATTTCAACGTCCCCTGCAGGAAGGGCAGCGATCAGTAACCAGGACCGAACGCAGCCAACTCAACCAGAAGGCGGCTGAACTGAACGAGGGGGGTATCCGCTATTTCCACATCGGGTGGCTAAACACCCTCATGGTCCTCTGGGCTCCCTGCCTTCCAGGCCTGCCGTTTGGGTGCCCTCAGGGTGGCACATCTCCAAAACAAAGCAATGTGTGGCATAAAAAAATCACCTTCCCACGTGGGGCTGTGAAATAGCAAGAAATAAGCCACTCCTGTGTTATGCCTCTGAGATTTGGGGGATGTTACAGCAATTAGCACAGCAATTAGTCTACTCTGACGAACACGGTAATTATACAGCCGTGGAGAAAAAGCTGTTCAAATTGGACAGCACAGACTCGTCAAGGAGAAGAAAACCCGAGATTTGCATTGTCCTTCACCCGTCAAGGAGACTGATCTACCATCAGCTTCGGCCCATTTTTTTTTCTCATTGTAGCAAATTTTCTTCAAGCATCTTCTTTAGGTACATCTTTTTTGATACGTAAGTAAAACTTGAAACAAAAATGAAACTCGGATTTGTACAACAGTAGTTCTCAAACTTGGCTGGACATGAGAATTATCCACTGTCTCCCTGATCCGAACCTGTAAGGGTAGAATTCAGTCATCAGTATTTTTTTAAATTTCCAGATGATTCTACTATGAGGCCAGGGTTGGGAAGTACTACTCCTGAAAGCAATGTCACATAATTCAGATAGGACTGCACCAGGAGATGAAAAAGGTGACTGTATATACGAGGTTGTGCAAGTGTGGCATGAATAAGGCAAAGAATATAAATAACTCACAAATCGTTAAAACCCAGAAATATGCCAGATGTGCCCAGACATTAACGTCAAGGTAACAGGCCTCAATTTTATTTAACTCTCCTCTTCTTCCTCCCCTCCCCTGCCTGCGACTTTAACACTCCTCATGAAAACATTTACTGAGCGTCACAAAACGTGATCTTTAAAGCAATGAAGAAAGAGCATCTCTGCAGGTATTCCTTCCTTCCCTAAGTATCCGTGTGCCTACTACGTGTCAGGCTGCACTGAGGGCTGGGAACACACTCGTGAAACAAACGGTCAGGGACAGTATTTATGACCCAGCAGCAGGAGATATCAAAGAATCACAAATTACAGTTAATGCTGTCAAGTATAAATCTCAGGAGATGGGAGGATTCATAATTTAGATGGAGGGCTCAGGTTCAGCGAACGCCTTTCTGGGGGAATGACATTTAGACTGAAATGCAGAGACACGCATAGGAGTTAAGTGGGTGAAAACTGAAGGATGGGGAAAGGAGGCGGGAGGGGAGGGAGACCCTCCCTTTCCTGCTTGAGGAAAGGGCTTGGAGCCTTGGGGGAAGGGAGAGCAGCCTGCACAGCCAATCGGGAAGGAAAGGGAAGGGGCTGGGGTCCCACTCAGAGGCCACTGTTTTCCAGTCAAGTATGGAACTGGTTCTTTTCAATAGGGGAGGGGAGAGAGGCTGCAGATGGAGTTTCATTGCCAATGGCCAATGATTTCATCAATCGGTCAAGCCTAGGTAATGAAGCCTCCATAAATCCCAAAAGGACAGGGTTCAGAGAGCTTCTGGGTCGGTGCGCACGTGGAGGTAAACAGCGGCTCCCTGGAGGGGGCAGGGAAGCTCCCCCACCCTTCCCACACCATGCCGTGTGCATCTCTTCCATCCGGCGGTTCCTGAGTTATATCCTTTTATAGTACAGCGGTGATCTAGGAAGTAAAAATGTTTGAGTTCTGTGTGGTGCTCTAGCAAATTAATCAAACCCAAGGAGGGGGGTCATTGGAAGCTCCAACCTAGAGCTGGTTGGTCAGAAGCACAGGTGACAGCATGACTGGCATCTGAAGTGGAGGGAATGGCAGTCTTGTAGGACTGAGCCCTTAACAACCTGGGGGATCTGACGCTGTCTCCTGGTGGACAGTGACAGAACTGAGTTGACTGCTTGGTGAGCTATGTGATAATACAGCATGTATTTATAGCATTATAATGATATAATGACTAAGTATATACTCCTTTGCTTACCATATCACAGAACTATAAAGCCAGAATAAATTACATAATTAAATACACACAAAATATAACACCAATAAAATCCAAATTAACAAGACTAACCTAACCCCCTGGTTAATGCTGTTTTGCTCAAACTGAAGCGCTCCTTGCACTGTGACTGTCCACTGCTTCTCTTGTGAGCCTGGTAGGCTCTTCCACCACGGGCGCTGTGATGAGTCACGTATTCCATCTGGTTCCTTTACTCCAGCCTCGATAAAACATTAACTCATACAGCAATCATGATGTTAATTCACCTTCACTTACAGTGAACACATCACTTACATATCCAGTCCTGCATTTTTCTCATTAGCCTGTGGCAGTTACAGTCTTAACCCTTGGCGCCAACATGACCACAAACACAAACATGGGCTTCAGAGAAAACATGTTCACCCAGATGAACCAAAATGAGTTGATACCGTTAAAAAAAAACCTTTTTAAATCGTGAAAATGAAAAAGGGAAAGAAAAGTAATCAAAGCACGGATATGAGGCCTCAGAGGCCATGTTAAAAGTTCTGAGAATTTTTCGTAGGCAGAATGGAAAAGTCTCAAGACAGTTTTTAAGCAGGAGAGCGTCATGATCGGGGTCAAGGTTTTAAAGAATCAAATCACCCGGTGAGGAGTATGGAGTGAGGAGGGTGTATCGAGGGAGACAAGAGAGGAAGCAGGAAGTGAGGGCAGAGGGTAAGGGGAGGGGGCAGCAAAGAGGAGAAGCCAGCAGCCCCCAAACAGACGGTGGAGGGAGGAGGAAGGGGACAGCTGACAGCCCTGGTCTGGGTGGTTGGTAAGTGACAGGGAAGCGGGGGGGATGACTCGGGAGAGCCCAGGGAGCTTGCATGTGGGATCTTCCTGGACCAGGGACAGAATCCAGGTCCCCTGCATGGGCGCTGGTAACACAGCGGTTCACGTTTATCAATACTCATCGAACTGGATATATGAGATTGGTACAGTTTACCGTAGGTAATTTGACCTTGATTGTTGGGGGCAGGGTGACTCTTCTAGATTCAAGAATGACTTCCGGATCTCAGGCTTGGGACCCGGTAGGATGGAGAGTCCACTTGCTAAGAATGAGAAGCATGAGAGGAGGAACATGTTTCTGGGAGAAACTCAGGATGGACTGACGAGGTGCCACCCCTGAGATGCCCATCAGACACCTCCGCGATGATGCCTCAGGGTGCCTGGACACACGTGTGGAACTCAGAGGAGAAGTCGGCAGGGGAGGCACTGAAGTCTGGGGAGTCACGCAGATGCATACTAGAAATTTTTGAGCGATAAGGCCAATGATCCAGTAGAAAAGAAGAGGCCAAGAATCAGGGGCAGTGAGGCTCAAAGATGGAGCAAAGTGCCCAGGAAAGCAGGGAGGAAGGATCAAAACACACCTGAAGGAAAGGGCCTCTGATGGAAACAGGACCCTTTATCCCCCCGCAGGCTAGTATCCCCTCCAGTGCAGGTATCGGCCAACTGTGGCCCCCAAGTCTGCCCTTCTGCGTGTTTTTATAAATAAAGTTTTATTGGAACACAGCCTGGTGGTTCACGTGCGCTCTATCTACGAGCACTTCCACACTCCAAGGGCAGAGTCGAGTAGTTGTAATGGAGCCGATCTCAGCCACGGAGCCGAGAATACGTATGTCCTCCCTGGCCCTTTACAGGATACCTCTGCTGACATCTGACATTCTCCATCCTGTGAATCAGATTGCCCTGATTCATGTGATTTTCTCAAAATATATACTAATCACTCCACTGCTTGCTACAAGACTTTGGAAACTTCTCTACTGCCTAGAGGATTTGGTCCGCAGGTCTTAGCAAGCAGGGCAAAGCCCATAAGATGAGCCCCTGCACCAGGAAAAAGCCCGTAAGGTGAGCCCCTGCACGAGGAAGTGGGACTCTGTTCCGAAACTAACACAGGGAGACAGAAGTCCATGTCCTGTGCCCGTAGCTCACGCTCAGTCTCCTTGGCAGGTCCCTCAACAGCTCCGAGCCTCGGCTCCCCCCAGAGAAGGCTTCTGGTCTTTCTCAATGAATGGCAGTTCCCTCCTTGCCTTTCGAACACCAGTTCCTTCATGTCCTTAGCAGATCCCACACCTTACAGGTGTACCTTCTATTTGCATATGTTCCTTGTTCTTCCACACGTTTTCGCAAGTGCTTCTGCGCCCTTCCAGGGTCCCCTCTGTGCCTGCTGCTGTTCCCACGTACCAATGGACTCATGATCACATGTCACTTTCTCTGAGATATATTTTCGATTCCTTGCTGAGCATCTATTGCCATCTCCTCTGAACAACCATGTACACATTTCTATTTTAGCCTTAGGCAGGCTGTATTGAAATTACTTATTTACCTCAGTTTCTTCCCATCAGAACAAAAGTTCCTAAAGGGCAGTGATTGGGTCTTTTCTTTTTTAACAAGGTAAACTACCATTTGATATGAGCGTGAGGCAGGCCCCATGCCTTATTCTGGCTGGTGCCCTTCTGACACAGGATGCAAGTTTTGTTCACTATTCCAATTCAATTATTTCTAAAATACTACTAGAATAGAAAAAGACCAAACACCCAATTATTATTCCAGAATATAAAAGACATACAGTTAAGGAAAAAATCACTCCAATTTTGGAAAACCAAAACTTCTGCAAAGCTAGCAGAGGTCCTAAACCAACAGCTGTTCTGCCCACCCATCCTTTGACTGACAGCTGTTGGATGCTGGCTCTCCTATCAGACACTGTCCTGGGCAACGAGTTGCACAGATGAATTAACCACAGGCCTTGCCGACACTACATTAAAAGTTCATACATACTGAAAAGAGAAAAACAGACTAAACAAAATAGACTAAACTCTGCCTGCCGCAAATTGATATTCACTTAAAATGTACTAGATCAAAATCTGACCTTGTCAGTTAGATTTAAAAAAAGCTCATGGAAGTTTTAAACATATATTTATATTTTAGAAACTATAATAGCATAAGCATTGGCTTACACGTACACAAGAAGGGTAAAATAAAGAGCTTAAGAGAGAGAAACTCTTGAAAGTGAGACCAACAAAAAACGCTTGGACTAGAATCCACGAGACTAGCAGTGACACAGGCTCGTAAAATGAGAGAAAAACTGATCTATGTGGTCCCTGCCTAATTCCAAATAGGCTTATTTTCTGCTTTCATCGGTAATTAGAGCGAAAGTTTTGAAAGTAGTAACATGTTGTACCACCAGGGGGCAGATCATGCCTGAGGAAATCTAAATAGGGCTACTGTACCCTACAATTTCTATTTTTATACTCAATTTCCCCTTATTCCCGCAGCACCATGCCCCACTAAAAAAAACTGCAAGAGGTCTATTAAAAACCAAAACACATTTTAATGAGAAATCTATTCTTAAAGACGCTGTTTCCTGAGTTACTTTAGATAAATACAGTTACTCTTTTCACATCAGCATTACACAATGAGAGCTTTTTGTTTGGGGTCCCCTCTTCCTTCTCGCTCCCGGCTAGCCCCGCCTTCTTTTTAAATGCCATAGTCTTTGGCAGGAACATGCCAACCCCTTTCCGTATTATTACACACACATATATGTGCACAATGATCTCATTTGATTTTTCACTTTCTTCCCAAACTGCTCTGTCTAGCAGGTGATATATGAGTCATGCTCTCATTTTTTCCACTGAAAGTAATAAACACAGCCAATCATCGATGGCAAATATTTAGGTACCTAAGTGTGGAAAACAACTTGATCTTCCTAAAATAGATTAAACTCTTTCTGTTAATCTTATCAAACTATATTCTGTATGCTGAAATAGTGATCTTAAATTCTAACTCCTGAACTTCAGTGAAGTCATCTAAAAGAGCCCACAAATAGTGCTCTAATCATAAGGCAAGTTGATTACTTGGGAAGGTGACTTTTTTTTTTTTTTGCGGTACGTGGGCCTCTCACTGTTGTGGCCTCTCCCGTTGCGGAGCACAGGCTCCGGACGCACAGGCTCAGTGGCCATGGCTCACGGGCCCAGCCGCTCCGCGGCATGTGGGATCTTCCTGGACTGGGGCACGAACCCGTGTTCCCTGCATCGGCAGGCGGACTTTCAACCACTGCACCACCAGGGAAGCCCGGGAAGGTGACTCTTAAAAGCTCTGCTTTTATACTAAGCGTCAGCTTCATTTTTGATTAACTGCAAGTTACAATGATTCATATTTACTGAAATGCATAAATGGACAGTCCCTCTATCCAAGTTGTTTCTACAGCCCAGTGCATGAGCACCGTTAAGGTAATAAAGAGGAGAGAATGTATCTGCCCAGGTGCTTCCCTTCCCTTAAAGAAAGTAGGTGATAGAGGGAGGCAGGGAGAGACAATATGAACGTGTTCTACCTTCCACATTCATATAATTCTGATTGATTACAAACGAAGGACCCCCGAACAAGAGTAATGGGTAAATATTGCCAATAAGAAGAACACAGGGGCTTCCCTGGTGGCACAGTGTGTTGAGAGTGGTTGAGAAAAATGCCTATCATTCCCTCAACATATAACATAGTAAGTCCCACTTCTGTGGCTAATTCAAAGGTCAACTTTAGGAACACCCAATTAAAATCATTAAAAATTCTTAAATTTGGGAGATTCTAGGGTCATCTTCTCATACTGGCAAAAACCAGGACCTTGCTGCAACAGACAAGCATTCTGAGGAGTGCTCTAGAATAGATAAAACATTTTAAATTTGGAAGAACTATGCAATGTTTCCATAAGTCAATAGAAGGACCATGTCTGACCACTGGAATAAACCAAAGAATAACTCGTATCTTTTGGAAGCCGTAGTTGTCAGCCTGTTCAAAAGGGAAAACTTCATCTGAGAAATCTGGGGGTTGATGCGCTAATAAGCGGGCTCCGTGTCTGTGGTGGCTGCTGGCTGGGTTACCTGATGAGGACGCACTGGTTGTCATGGCGCTTCCACAGGCAGCGGTAGCACTCGTTGGCGATGGCGAAGACGTGCGGGGGCAGCTCGCCCAGGTGGCACCTGCTGTAGCGCTCCATGGCGTCCCGTGAGTACAGGCCGGCGATGGTCTTGTAGGGGTTCACAGAGGCGATGATGGAGCCGATGTAGGTCTGCGAGGACAGGGGGTGGGGACACAGGGACCCGGGTTACAGGTGGCACTCGGGGCTGGGGGTGGTGGGGAGTGGGTGGGCACAGGATCTCATCCCCACCCACGCTGGGCAGAGACAGAAGCAGCTCAGCGTGGTCCACGCCTGGAGGGGAAGAGACGCCACCTCTCACGCCAGAGCCGCTGTCAGAGCTTTACCAGAATCCGCCGAGTGTACGTTAAGGGGACCAGTGACTCCTGAGCCCCGCTCACACGTTTTTCCTTTACCTTTGGGGACAAATCTGCAAAGGAATGAAGCCATTTCGAAGAGCACTGCAGTGAAAGGTAAACAAGAGAGAGGATGGTGACACAGTGAGGCCCAAATCCCTGTTCCCCAGTGACCTCCTGACTCCGATTCTCATCTAGTGGCTATTAGGAAATGGCAGGATTAAAGAAATAAGAGAAACAGGGCGGGGTGGTGGATGAAGAGTTACTGCTTAATGGGCACAGGGTTTCTGTTTGGGACGGTGAGAAAGCTCTGGAGGTAGACAGTGGTTATGGTTGCACAACACTGCAAATGTATTTAGTACACTGAAAAACAGTCACAACGGTAAATTTTATGTTACATCTCTTTAACTTTTAAAAAGCAACAAGACCACTTTGGAAGCACTAGGTATTCCTTCAGTAATCTCAAACACCGTGTGAAGTACCATGCAACTTATCTGGAGAATAGCTCATGGAAATCTTATCTTTTCTGGAACCAAATCCAGGCCAGAAATTAAGCAAAATCTTCAGAGCAGCAAAACAGAGGCTACAGAGTTAGTAAAGCAAAATGCCTCATGCCTCCTCCATATGGACATAAACTACTCATTTGTCCTTCTTCAAGAAAGGCTAATGAAGTTTGATTGTCAGACACAAGCAGATGAGAAGGGGTGGGGGTAGGACCCTGCAGCCACCACCACCTACCTGCCAGCTTCTGTGGTGTATACACTGCACCACGGGCTTGATGGAGAGCTATGGGCTGATTCAGCCCCCTCCCCCAATTCACACATTGAAGCCCTAACCCCCAGTACCTCCAAATGCAAGTATACCTGTAGACAGGACCTTTAAAGAGATGATTAAATTAAAATGAGGCTGTTCAGGTGGGCCCTAATCTCGTCCTCATATGAAGACGGCATTTGGATACACCAAGAAACACTGGGGACGTATGTATGTGCACAGGAAGACTATGTGAAGAAACAGGAAGAAGGAGGCCGTCTGCAAGCCAAGGAAGGAGCCCTCAGGAGAAACCAACCCTGCTGACACCTTGATCTCAAACTTTTGAGCCTCCAGAGCTGTGAGAAAATAAATGTCTGTTGTTTCAGCCAGCCAGCCGGTGGTCTTTTGTCATGGCAGCCCGAGCAGACTAATAAACAGGGCCTGACCCTTTCGCCACTCACAATAACCCTAGGAGGTTCACAGTGTTATTACACCTACTTTTCAGAGGAGGAATTTGAGGCAGAGTGATAAAATTCTGCATTCGGCCACATAGCCAGTAAGTGGCAGAGGTGAGATGTGAATGCAGGCAACCTAATTCCAGAGCCTTCTCTTCACATTCACTGGCAGGGGGTGGCAACACAGCACAGCACAAGAAAAGCCAAGAAACACTGGACAGAAAGTCTAAACATCCTGAGCGCATCTGTACCATATTATAGCAATTTGTAATCATTTATATTCACAGTGACTGCCAGGAACATCAAGTATCGTGTGTCCCATCTTAACTGTTTTCAAATGTAAGGAGGTCTATAACATGTTTTGGAAATATTTTGAACCAAAACAAGGTTAAAAAGGTCAAAGAGTTATTACTATATGACCCAACAATTCTACTCCTAGGTATGCACCCAAAAGAATTAAAAACTGGTCCTCCAACAAATACACAGCAGCGTCATTCGCAAGAGACTGAAGGTGGACACAACCCAAATGCACGTCATCAGATAGATGGGTAAACAAGATGCGGTACACATCCACACAGTGGAATATTATTCAGTTGTGCAAAGGAAATGAAGTACTGATACAGGCTACAATGTAGATGAACCTTGAAAACACGACACTAAGTCAAAGAAGCGAGATACAGATGTGCACACCTCCAGAGCAGGTAAATCCACAGAGACAGAAAGCTTGGTGGTAGTTACCACGGGCAGAGGGGAGGGTGGGGCGAGGCAGGACTCGGGGGTGACTGCTTTGCAGGTACAAGGTTTCCATTTGGGTGATGAGAACATTTTGGAACTAGACAGAGGTGCCGGTTGTACAACACGGAATGTACTAAATGCCACTGAATTTACTTTAAAGTGTTTAGTTTTCTGTTATATAAATTTCACTTCAATTAAAAAAAAATTAAAAGACGTGGCGCTTTCATGTATGAATGTTCAGGTCTTTGGAAACCTCCACTCTCTAGAGAGGCCACTTTTCCCTGTCACAGCACCATGGGGAGGATGTGGCCAGAAAGAAAGGTGGAAGCTTTTTCCTCTGGGGAAGGAAAGGGTCCTACTTCTAAAGGAGAGCAGAGAACCACACGGTTCCCTGGAGGCTGCCAGACACCCTCCATCAACGCCTTGGCCACAGGTGCTCGTGGCTTCTTTTACATCGACTGTTTGCACAGGTGAGGCAGGCAGGTACGTGATGCTTGAGGCTCTGGGTGTCTGGCCACTTCCTCTGGTTGGTCTAAAGCGTCAGGCCTATTTCTACCTTTCCAGTAGTTGTATGCATTATTATTCTGTGAAATATCAAGACTGTCCATTTTCCTGTGAAACATGTTCTTTTTCCTACTTTGGCAGAAGTCAAGACAGTCAGTGCCGTCCGTCTTTATACAGATAGGTAGGCGTGCTGCCGATCTCCTTTCTCAGCTACAAGTAAAACAGAAAAGCCCGTCAGGGCATCAACTTGACTATTAACTTTAAGTAATGTTAGAAGAGTAATCCATCACGAACATATCTTTTTAAGAAAACAACATGCCTAAATCGTGAAAATTCTTGCACTCCGCATTCATGACCTATGTGTATGGTGGTCATAAAATTCTGAGATGAGACTTTTAAAAAATGTATTGGTTCACTCATGAAAAACATCATAACCTTTTATTAAAAGCTTTCCTTTGAAAGCGATTATTTTGGTCAAAACCTCGTAGGCACGCTACCCCTTCCTGGTTGGGGAACTAGTCTCCCAGCATGGCTCAGGGCAGGGATCCCCCAGCCCCGGGCCGTGGACCGAAACCGGTCTGCAGCCTGTTAGGAACCAGGCCACACAGCAGGAGGTGAGCGCCGGGAGAAGCTTCACCTGCCGCCCCCATCACTCACATTACCGCCTGCACCATCCCCCCTCGCACCATCCCCGTCCGGGGAAAATCTGTCTTCCATGAAACCGGTCCCCAGTGCCCAAAACGTGAGGGACTTCTGGCTTAAGGTATCACTCACCCTGACAGCGTGCATGACGTGGATTTCGTATGGGGGCAGGACACCCAAGGATTGTTAGCAAAGATGAAGACAGGACATCCACAACGGTCTTAACGCCTAGTTTCGCTTTTGAGTGATTCACATCGCACTTGGCCCAATGAAGTAGCTGGAAGGTGTTGCAGAAGGACAATGTGGTCGGCGGCGTGGCGGTTACAGATGACACACGTCTGCCTCGCACCCGGTCCCCGGGGATTCCAGAGGAGTGAAGCCGGCCTCTCTGAACAGCAGACAGTCAGCACTGAGGCAGCCCCTAGAGCGGCAAGGTTTCTGCTGGCGGTCACGCCGGGTGGACCCGTAACGCATCACGTACCTTCCCAGACCGAGCCCGGTCACTGCCGCGCAGTGGGAGCTGGTGGCCCGTGAGCTGGTGCTCAGCCAGGGTTTCTGGCTCAAAAATCATTCCAACACGTCTAAAGACTGTTCCACTGTTGAGTCGCCATCTTATATAATTTGTAGCTGACAGTAACTTCAACCAATGGACTCATATGTGCCAACAGGGACAGCAAAAAACCGGACTGAATTTGAGCCCAAACTCAATAACCTGATATCTCTCCTTTAAAAAAAAAAAACAAAAAAACTAAAGAATATATAAAATGTGTGTATGGCTGGTATGGAGAAAGAATCCAATTTTTTAATAGTTATTTTTTAAGATTATAGGAAACCTTGCCTCACTTAGAGTGAAAAATGTCTCCTACTGTAAGCACCTCCACTTAGTTCCAGACATAAATTAGGCTCTTAGAACACGAATGCACACGTTTTACTGTTTCACCTTCTCACTAATGACCTGAGTCATTTCTTAACAGGCTTGTCACCAGATTTTAAATGACAATTAAGTCTACAGGTTTCCAAAACAGCTTTACTGACATTTCAGAACTGTGGGACACGGAGGACAATCTGCCCTATGCAGACACACTGTCGCACACCCTCATTTGCTCCGACATAACCTTGATCTGTGGGCAGCGCAGAAGCCACGCTTCTGCCTCTTCTGACAGAGGAAGGAACAGAGCCAGTGAGTGAGGGTGAGGGCAGGATCCTGGATCCTGGTTGTGGGGTGCTGCCCTCGGGTCTGTGATGACGCCCTTCCCCACTCACCTACGTACAGCATGGAATCGTCCCAGACTCTCCAGCCACGTTGCCAGTGGCCACTGTCTCCATGTGCTGTACACCCCACTTTCAATTAACTCTAGAATCAACCCCCTTTTTCTCCATCTCCACCGCCCTGGCCTCACTTGCTCAGATGTCCCCGAAAGCCTCCTTTCCCACTGATCTCCCACTCGGTCTTGCATGTTCAATCCCAGCTTCACATGTGACAAATGAACATCTGAAAACAAAAACTCTCCTGCGTAAAACTCTTCAAATAGCTCCCACAGTCTTCAGGGCCGACCCACAGGAATATTCAGGCAGAGAGTCTGAGCACCCAAGTCCTAATGAATTATTCTCCTAAAAGTTTCAGGAGTGCGGACCACTTCAGCTACTTAACTCATTGAGTTTTCATTGTTTGTGCCCATATTCGTGCCAAATGGTACTTCTGAATCTCCCTAAAAGGAATGTGTAAAACAACGTGGCAGCAAAAGTCACAGTTCCTAATGGTTTATTCAAATTAGGTGAAATGGTTGAGGTCTATCAGCAAAAATAATTACAGCTGGGGCACCTCTATCTTTTCTCCCCCTCCCCTGAACATACCACTCTGCATGGATTATTTTGTCATTAAAACAAAGGCTGCATGGGTAAGAGATGTGCGGAATAATAAGGAAAGTTCAACATGTAATGTAAGTAAATATGGAAACTGGGAATGGAGGGTGTAGAAGAGCCGAGCTGTAAGTTAAGTACCAAGTGAGGCAAAGATACAATGCAGTAAGGAATCCTAAGAGTTGTGAGACAACAGTGTTCCATGCTCGTACCATTGGTCACTCTCTAAAAAGGTATTTTTTATTACTGCCCCCAAAACCACCATGATAACGCCATGCACTTTGGAACTCTGGATACGTGCAACTCTCAAACACCAGGAGGGGCCAGGTGCTGGTTTCCTCATACTGGATTCCAAATTCCATGAGAATAAATCTCCTGGTCATCTTAATGGCTTTTCAGAAATAGAAAGTATATTCTATTTTGAAGCACGTAAAAATTTTTTTCTAGTCAGAAAAGTTCCACATAACTCACCAAAAAAATACACTTCCTTGCCCATTTTAATAACCTGGAACAGCTGCCGTGCCTATTGCTATGAAACTGGGAGAAATGCGCTGCATTGCTTCAGTGCAGAATCTACCAATTCAAGGTTTTCAAAAGGCATAAGGGTATAATACCTATATCTAGTCCCCCACCAAAAAAAATTGAGTATAACTAAGAACACTGAAAGTGACCCAGTGGCCTCAGATGCACTCTGCTGGTAGAAACGGAGGATCCATGTTACTGTTGGGAAGTCACTATTCCAACACAGGAAGAAATGATGGAGACAGCAAGAGTTGGTCAAGTTAGAAGACTTGAAGTCCTCACCCTGGACCTACCTTCCCTGGTACACTGCTTAACCCCTCTAGGCTCGAGATTCCAATCAGTAATAATAGCATGTCCTCTGTTACCCCACCTCATCACCATGTGAAAACATTACGTAAGTCACAGGCATGCATTATAGTTTTTGTTAATGAAAACAAGACTACAATGGCTTTTCATCATGTGGGTCTGAAAAGCTGGATGGAGATCAAGTAATCTGAAATGCACTAGGGAAACTGGTTCAAGTCAGTGCCACAACTCTTCTAAAGGGAAGGACTTGTTAAGAAGTGGGAACCGGGCTTCCCTGGTGGCACAGTGGTTAAGAATCCACCTGCCAATGCAGGGGACACGGGTTCGAACCCTGGGCCAGGAAGATCCCACATGCCGTGGAGCAACTAAGCCCGTGCACCACAACTACCGAGCCTACGCTCTAGAGCCCGTGAGCCACAACTACTGAGCCCGTGTGCCACAACTACTGAAGCCCGCACGCCTAGAGCCCGTGCTCCTCAACTAGAGAAGCCACCGCAATGAGAAGCCTGTGTACCGCAACGAAGAGTAGCCCCCGCTCGCCACAACCAGAGAAAAGTCCACGTGCAGCAACAAAGACCAAAAATAAAATAAATAAATTAAAAACAAAAAAAAGCAGGAACCGCTAGCCAGATTTACTCCCCACCCACCAGTCTCCTCTTTCCTTCTCTCTCGATCATCACAGCTAAACATAGCCATGACTTACTTCCCCAGATCTCTACCTTGAATGCAGCTTCAGTTTTAAACTGCAGATCTGTATACTCAGCGGCCTGCTTGGGCATCTCCACTTGGATGCCCCTAAGCCCAAACTCAACATGGACAAGGCTGAGCTCCCCCAAACACCTGCCTCTTCTCACACAGTCACATCTTCGCAAATGGCACCATGGTCTACCCAAATGGCTGATCCAGAAACCTAGCAGTCATCCTATAAACGTCAGCCTGCTGCCCGCCCCCAAACCCAATCAAACACCTAGATTCTACCTCTTAGTATGTCTCATACTCCAGCTCCCCCAGGATTGGTTTGGAATCCCATCATTTCCCATCTGGTTTGCTGGTCACCTCTCCTCCTAGACCGGTTATACCTGCTGGACTCATCCATCACCTGCAGCCAGACTGAGTTTTCCCCAAACTCACCTTTGACACTGTCCCCTACCAGCCTTCACAAATGAATTCAAGGTCACTAACTCACACACAGTGCCCTTCTTCACCTGCTCTTGACCACCTTGCCAGCCAGCTGCACGCAACCTTCACTGCAGCATCTTGGATGTCCTGCAGCTGGACAAATGCACCACGTTATTTGAAATCTGTGCTCGTGCTGATCTTCTGCCAGGAATGAGCCACCCTCCCTCTTGGATGAATTCCTCTAGGAATTCCTTCAAAACTCGGCACGGTTAGTGCCTCAGCTGGAAATTATTTTCTGACCCCCTCGTACCTCTTCCTGCGATGCTCATGCTTTCTGTTCCCAGCACTTTTATCACACTCATCGTCACCCTGGGCTATTGTCAAAGATTTGCTATGTCTGCATTCATCAATAAGCTAGGAGGTCCTGGTGGGACAGTGCCTTTCATTTATTCAATCTTTCAAGAAACAATTAGCACGAGCAAGATGAAGTTTGCATCCTTGGAGTCTCACACACAGCCTGGCACACAGGCAGGGCTGAATGAACACAGATATATTAGGGGCACACAAATTCGCTACCAATCCACCCAACAGGTTCCTGTTTTAACTGCATTCTCGTGCTCTACAGCCACCTTCTCCCTAACGAAATTACTTGCCATCCCTGTCCAATTAAACAATTAAAACCGTTAAGCGTGCAAGTTGGTTGAAAAGAAAACTTGATCACAACCGATAACTCAAGATGTTACTAAATTCAAGCTCTTATATTTAGAAATGACATTTCCATTTAATCTGAGTGAATTTCTGACTCATATTCCCTCCTTGTTGAAAGGAATCTGACCCAAAAGAGGCAGGAAAGGGGAAAAAAAAATTAACAAAAACAGAGTTCCTAATTGCCACCATCATGTGCCGATGTAGAAATGGCAACTCAACAGCATAAATGTTTGGTCAAGTTTAAAAATACACAGAGTCAGACAGATGGTTACAATCATCTTTTGGCAACACCAGTCTTGATTTCATGTGAAAAAAAAAACACCCTGACAAACCACACTGTATTCAGCTGTTCCTGGTATGAGACAAATGCCAAGCCTGCTGGCCATCCGGTCTTCGGGCCATCTATGAGAGGCGCGCTGTTACTTGACACTGGCTTTGGAAAGGGACGGAAAACAACCCCCAAAAATCTTCTCTGGGAAGACTGAACTCAAGGAAATGGATCTCAGCTTTAGACTTGCAGGCCTGCCACAGTGAACTAACTCCCCAGCCTGCCCTGCCCAGCGTGAACACCGCAGGCAGCCCAGGTGAACTCACTTGCAATCCACACGTGTCTTCAACTGGCTGCTGCCTGCCAACACCTTTTGCAGGTTTCGAAGTTAATTCAGGAACAACGTCAAACACATTTACAGATTCGGTCTGGAAGGCCACCTAACCAGAGGAGGGTATTTTTGAAACACCTAAAAGTACATGAGCTGTGAAGCATCTTCTGTGCTCACACCAGCCGTTGTCTTTGGACACAGCCCCACTTCTTCAAATGGGCTCGTGGGACTCTCAGCTCTGCCCCGTTTGTTCGGCAAGACCAACAAACGAACCCAGAGCAGGGCTTCTTCTGGAGCCCCCCAAGCCCATAATTGCAGCCGAGCCCCAAGGCTCCCTGCAGCCTCACCCTGATGTGTTTCCAGCCATTCCTTAGAGGCTGGGACAGGAGGCTCGCCCACGCAACTGACCCACAGCAGGATGAACCTTATGACGGAGACAACGTGTTTCTCTTCCACTGGGCAGGAAACAAAACTGCCACACCACAGAGCCAGCTTAGCTGCTCCCCCACTGTGGACCCGGAGCTGACAGTCAATACAACAGAAACCTCAGCTGCTCTGGTCCACGCGGTGCGTAGATGCTGGGTACAGAACCTGAAATGATCCGGGCTCCAGAGAATACAATGCAACAGGCACCCAGAAGCCAGCTCGTCTCTCCCGCTCTCCTCTCCTGGCGGAGCTGCCAGCACTGCGCTCAGGGCCATCAGGGCTTGACAAGGCTGGGCGTCATCACCGCCAGCCCTGCTACTTCACCTCCTCCGCCACACGTCTCATATCTAACTTCCTCTCGCTCACCGCCATCTCTACCCTGGTCCAAAACCCTCATCTCTACACCTCTGAATTATTGCCACACTCTCCCAGCCAATCTACCCTCTGTAGACTATACCACATCACTTCCCTATCAACCCTTCTAAATTTTTTCTCAGGGAAATTCTCTCTTCAAAAGCCTTTAACAAGGACAGTGTAGCCTCTTTACCACCAAGCGCAAACGCTGCTGCCTAGCTTTAAGTAAGGTAGGGTTTCTCGGCATGACTGACATCTTGGGCCGGATAACTCTTTGTGGCGGGGCCGTCCTGTGCACCTTGGGATCTTTAGCAGATGACTGGCCTCTACCTACTAGGTACCATCAGCATCTCTACTACGGCAACCAGAAATGCCTCCAGAGAGTGCCAAATATCCCCTGGGGGGTCACATCACCTGGTTGAGAACCACTGCTTTTAAAGGTGTCCTGACTCCAGCCTACCTATCCCACTAATTATTTGATGTTCCCCAACACACACCAGATTCCATCAGCAAAGGAACCTTCTCCCAGTTTAGTGAGGCCATCGCACCAAATGCACCCTCATCTCTCCACCTTCATGGATGGCGTGTCACCAGCCTTTCCTCCTGATCATCTCTCATCCCTCCTTTGCAGTATCATTATTGCCGCCCCCTCCACAGGGCTCTGCACGGCCAGCTCCGGCTTTCTCACCCACGTATTTGTTTCCTCTCCCCATCTCTTATCTCTCTGTACCACACATACCCCTCCTCTCCGATCCTTTAGGGACTTACAGGTGTGGGTACCTGTCACCACCAGGTCTCATCAATGGTGGGAAGAGACACAGGAGGGTGGGACTCACGGGACCCTCTCCAAGGTGCCAGGAAGCTCACAGATAAGAGGCTCAGGGTGGAAGTCTGGGGTGGGGGTCCCAGGTCGGGAGCTGAAGTGTTGAGCAGAGTTCTCATCTGGGAAGTCGCCAGAGGATGAGAAAAGCTGACGAGGTGGAGTGTTAGACATGAGAGCCTGGCTTTCTAGGAAGGGAATCCAGTATTTAGGGCATGAGGCAGGGGCTCATGCAAGGCAAAGAGCAGAGCTGCTCTAACCCGGGTGTGAGAGCCAAACAGGACCAGCGGGAAGGCTGGAGTCATGGAGATCTACAGACACGGAGGTCTGCACAGTCTCTGCCTGGAAGGAGCAGCGCCAAGTCCCAGGCAGGAACTTTCCAAATAAAGACCTGGTGGTATTAGATGAGAAAGATGGGGAGAGAGGTACAAAGGTCAGCAAAGTTCCCCAAGTGCTTTCACTTGCCATTTTATTGTAAAACAGCCCTGTCAGATGGGGGTGGGGTGGGGTGGTTATGATATCTGACCTTTAAAAAACTTTTCTTTAATTGCCATAGAAAAATTACATGTTTACTACAGAGCCCAAGAGGAGGTGAGTAGAGAAAAGTGGGCTCAACTTTGGTTTGTCTACTGAGTGCTTTACCCCTTCATAGCTCTCTACCCACATTTGAACAGAGGATGCTAAAGGCTAGAAGAAATATTTTACTGGGGTCTGGTAGTGTCCTCAGACAACAAGGGTGGCCCTCAAGGAGAAAAAGGGTTAATGGTCCTTCTTAGCACAAAACAACAGATTCCTCTACCTGGAGGTGGGTCTGCTTACCAGCAACCTGTGCTGCTCGGATCAGAAAGCCAACAAATAATGCAAGATCCAGGGTGGTGGGGGAGAGACCAGGAGTCCCTTGTCAATAACAGGACCCAAAGGAGGGTGCCTATGGCAGGCAGAGTAACGCACCACTCTCCGCCCCACCAAGATGTCCACCTAACTCCCAGAACCTGAGACTACGTGATGTTGCAGGCAAAGGGACTCTGAAGATACATTCAAGTTGTAAGCTCTCAGACTGGGGATTATCTAGGTGAACCCAATCTAATCGCACAAATCTTTAAAACCTGAGAAGCTTTCTTGGCTGCAGTCAGAGATGAGGAGAAAGGAGGAAGAGATGTGAAGCATTAGGACTAGATCCAGGGTTGCTGCCTTTGAATGTGAAGGAAGGGGGCCTCTAGCAGCTCGGAATCAGCAGAAAGCCAGCAAGAAAACGAGGACCTCAGTCCTACAACCACAAGGAGCTGAACTCTGCCAACACCAGGTAAGAGCAGGAAACAGACCCTCCCCTAGGGGCTCCAGAAAGGAACGCCATCATGCCCACACCTGGATTTTAGTCTGGTGAGACCCTTTCAGACTGACCTACAGAACTGCAAGACAGTTATGGTAATTTGTTAAGCCAGCAAAAGAAAACTAATACAGCACCTCTGTTATAAGTCATTTTTTCCCTCTTTTAAAGATACGGACAAGCACCACTCAGAGCTGGGATAAGAGGTGAAAAGGCTGTGCTTTCCTCAAAGGTGGTGGTTTTGTCTCGTTGGGGCAGAGTCTGGTAGGTACCAGCACCCACTGCAAACAGCTTCAGCAATGAAAATCGAGGTGGTTGCCCTATGGATAATAATACCATTATCTAGGTCCTGAAAGGAAGGCATGTAAGGGTATAATGAACTGAACTGAGCTGTAAACTGAATGTACAAAAAAATCCTGTGTTTTTCCCTCAAAGGGGAGGGAAAAGGTCTTCATCCCAGGAAAAAAGACCAAGATCCTATTCACGTGGTTTACTGGGCAGTTTAAGCTGTCAGGTTTACAACATCATCATGATGGTGCTGGGGAACAGACTTTTAAAGGGCTCTGCCTTTTAAGCCTCTTCGGTAGTTTTTTTCCCGCTAATTGACTTACTTTTTCTTGACTACTAAATGTGTAACAAGAACTTGCATCTACAGACAGAAGAATATGAGTTCTGAAATATTCACTTGTAAAGGACAGATACCAATAAAGAAAATTTAAATCTAGCTTCACCTTTATCATCAACTATGTTATTTCTAATAGGAGTGGCATTTGTTTTACAAACATTTGTCGCACCACTGCCAGGTGCCTTGCACTGTCCTTGGCTCAAAAAAGACAAAACAGGTCCTTGACCAACCGAGCAAGGAAACTGCTGTGTAAACAAAGTTACATGGCAGTGTCAAATACTTAATGCTAATAACGCAGGCACGGTACACGGTTCCCTGGACACCGGTAGAGGTGGAAAGGAGGAGGTTTCTGAGATGCAGACAGAGGGGAGTAAATGCACGTGTGTTCTGCGAGCACGTGCGCAGAATGGAATACACAGCCATTTTTACGTAAACGTGTATGAATGCTACCTTTTCTGAAGAGCATATGGAAAATGCTGTAATATACGGACTTAACATAAGCGCAGCCAGTCAGAGGACTAGAACGCGACTGAATTTCTCTAGGCAGGGCTGTTTGAAGACATGTGGCAAACATTAGGTCACTCTGGCAAAAATGACACTTTTCCAATCTAAAAACAAGGCAAATAAACATCCTTTCTTTAAAGCTGAGGAAAATTTCACATTAAACCCACAAATATCTAATTCCTCCTCTTTCCCAGTTCTCCTCTCCTGGTCTAAGAGAGGATAAATTAGAGGAACCCCAATACGGAGAGGGCCTTGAGTCTCAGCACCTGCTAGCTATTTGAAACGGTGATATCGCTATTCATCATAATCACAGGCATACTGCCAAAATTAAACATTAACTCCTGAAGAACAAAAATTACTAAAACATCAAGGGTTTTTACAGTATTAAAATTTGGTGTTTTTTTAAAAAAAACTGTATGAATTTGAACGTGACTTGAAAAATAAACACCTACCAGCAGTTGCCCAGGTCACTATAAAGACTAACAGGCAGATGGAAAAGAGAAAGTCTGTAGGTCGATCATTCTTGACAGATAAAGTAATTTATGTACTTTAATGTCAAAAAGGGATTACTATAGAAGTGATTTTTAGATATTACTTTTATAAGATAAGCAGAGTCACACTTCATAACAATTAAGGGGAACATGTGCAGGACTGCCTTTTATACAAGGACATGCCTCCAATCAAAATAGCAATCCCACAAATAAGACGGGTTCCCTTGAACCCAAATATCCCCCTAGATGGAACCTTCATACACTGGGTTTTTTTGGTTTTATTTATTTATTTATTTTTGGCTGCACTGGGTCTTCAATGCTGCTAGCGGGCCCTCTCCAGCTGCGGTGAGCAGGGGCCACTCCTCGCCGCTGTGCGCGGGCTTCTCACTGCGGTGGCTTCTCTTGCTGCGGAGCATGGGCTCTAGGCACACGGGCCTCGGTAGTTGTGGCTCGCAGTCTCTATCGCGCAGGCTCAGCAGTCGTGGCACACGGGCCCAGCTGCTCTGCGGCATGTGGGATCCTCCCAGACCAGGGCTCAAACCCGTGTCCCCTGCACTGGCAGGCAGATTCTTAACCACTGCGCCACCAGGGAAGCCCGGAACCTTCATACACTGTTGATGGGAATGTAAATTGGTGCAGCCGCTGTGGAAAACAGTACGGTGGTTTCTCAAAAAAAAAAAAAAAACTAAAAATAGAACTTCCACATGACCCAGCAATTCCACTCCTGGGTATATAATCCCCAAAAAACAAAAACACTAATTCAAAAAGATACATGCACCCCAATGTTCATAGCATTATTTAGAACTGCCAAGATATGGAGGCAACCTAAGTGTCCATCAACAGATGAATGGATAAAGAGGATGTGGTACATACATACATACAATGGAATACTACTCAGCCATAAAAAAGAATGAAATTTTACCATTTGCAGCAACATGGATGGACTTGGAAGGCATTATGCTAAGTGAAATAAGACCGAGAAAGACAAATACTGTATGATATCACTTATATGTGGAATCTAAAAAATACGACAAACTAGTGAATATAACATACAAGAAGCAGACTCACAGATATAGAGCACTAGTGGTTACCAGTGAGGAGGGAGTAAGAGGCAATATAGGGGGTGGGGGGAGTGGAAGGTACAAACTATTGGGTGTAAGGTAGGCTCAAGAATGTACTGTACAACACGGGGAACACAGCCAATATTTTGTGATAACCGTAAATGGAAAGTAACCTTTAAAAACTGTATAAAAATAATAAATAAATATCTCCCTAGATGGGCTCCAGAGCCAGAAAAAAAAAGTGAAAATCCATAAAGGGACAGAAATCAAGAAAATGAGAAAAAAAGCTTGAGCTCTGCTTGTTTGCAAAGCCACATTTTCCCCCAGCCCTTAATTGAGGAAGTCAAACCAGTCTGCGTGACGTCTTTATGAAACAGAACACTTACGGAGAGAATGCACTCACAAGAAGAAGGGGGTCACATTACCCTTCGACATAAAGTTATCCCCCTCATAAAATCAAGGCAATCAACATGAGAACATGATTTATGGATCCAGCCTCTAATTTGGCAAAACACCTGAAAACATAATTTTACTTAGATTAACTAGAGGTTCTCTAAAGGAAATACTCTCTGAAGACAAAAATAAACATTGACTCAAACTGGAGGGATTTGGGTAACTTCCCTGGTGGTCCAGTGGTTAAGACTCCACGCTTCCACTGCAGGGGGTATGGGCTCGATCCCTGGTCGGGGAACTGGGGGAACTGAGATCCCACATGCCGCACTGCAGCACCAAAAAAAAAAAAAACCGAACTGGAGGGATTTTTTAAGGACATGCAAGTGGAACTTACATAGATTTGGTTTCTCTTGTAGCGCTGGTACAGGTTATGCATAATGGCACCCCCGTGGAGCTCGGTCAAGGTGGCCATGTCATCCACGCCCTGCTCATCCATGGGGTCCATAGCCATCACCTTCTGGTGTGTAATTGTGCTCTGCTTGTATGTGAAGACCTGGTGGGGGGGAAGGAATTCAACGGTTTAGTTATCAGCGATGAACAGTTTCCACGACATTTCCCCCAACTTACAATACGACCTCAGTACGGTACCAGCAAAAAGATCCAGAATCCACCAGCAAAAAACAGACCGCAGAGAACTCTTTCACTGCCTTTATGCCACCTACCTATCTTTAAAGGTAGCAGTTATTTTGAAAATTGACATTAGATGTTCCTAAAAGACGTGAATAGTTCAAGTACTACACATCCTTTGGGAATCACAGAAACGAGAAATTTTCAGTTCACTTTTGTACCGCTGACATAAAGCAGTAACAGTTAAGAAGCTGGTTGACCGTGCTTTCAGAAAGTAATTTGATTTCACTATATAATATATTCAAAGGACCATGTGCTATATTTCAAAGCTTCTTAATAAAGCCCTTCAATTTAAGTGTTACACAAATCCCCCATACAGTCTGTACATGTGTTCAGACACTGAAACACATCTCCTCAGGAATGTCTGAAAAATATCCTTGGACATGATCCCCTCTCAACTGAGATATACAGCATTCACGTGATCTTCAGGCAAAACAAATCCTCTCAAATGTAAAATACAACTGGTTTGCCTGCTTAACAGCCTGTCTTCCTTTAAATTCCAGACACCAGTGGTGAGTGCTGCATACGTGTTGTAGCGTGTACACAAGACAACTCTGATACTGTAGGACTGATCACAGAATGTGCATGTGTTTCTAAAATCTACACGGGGCTCTTTTATCACCACTGGTTGGGTCGAGGATTAATCACATCCAGTCAGCTCCATCCACTGACCAGTCTGACCAGTTTTACAAACTCCTGTACATAAAACAATCATTCAGCGATGGAGGCTACCTCCTATTTATTCATTGTATACTTTTACTATATTCATCCTTGAAATACAAACACCAAGATGTAAGAGCAAGATGTAAATAACACGAAAAATGCAGTCTTCATAAGCACACGTGCTCACGTGTCCACATACACACAACACAACTTTTTCGAATACTATCTGCAGGTCGGGGAGCTCTATTTTAAATATCAACCAGTTGCCTTCATGGCAACAAACGGTATGTTACTGAAAAAGGGAATGACACACTAAGAAAGGCAGAAGTACCAACCCAATGGTTTCCATAAGCCACAAAAAGTGGCATGTTTTATTTTTCCAGAGAAAAATGAAAACTTCAGCCGTGGCGTTTCTGCCACATGAACCACAAGAATCAGTCAAAACCAGTCCTGAGAAACTGCTTGAGGCCAGGGCAGACCCCAGACATCTCTTCTGAGGCCCAGCCACTTTCCCCAGCTGCCTCCTGGACACAGACATCCGCCAGGAGATGTGTGGTTCCTGCCTCCCGGCAAGGGGGCCACCGTGCCACGTAAGCGCCCCACAGGGTAGGACAGGCCTGTGGCCACTGAGGGAGTGTGTGCAACGTGGGCTGCGCCACAGCCAGGATAACCAGGTATTAAAGAAAAATGTGCAGGAAATTCCAGAGTGTAGGAACACTTAGGACACCAGCCCTTCACTTTAACTCATCAACACCATGGAAGAAAATTAAAGAAACAGATTTAGGCTGAGAGTAGCCTGGAAACTGCCAGAAGTGAACGGCTGAAACTCTCTGCCCTTCCCCAGCTCGCTCTATGCCTATGGGGCCAATCTGGGCAGGTTTTCCAGAAACACTACAACTGGGCAGTGTACTTGGGTTTTTCCCTACGGTGACCGTGAGGCTAGTCCCGCCCATCGTGAACCCTTTTCCTACTCACTGTCTCTGAGTATACTGAGAATTCCAGAATTGGAGGATAGAAATAATTTAGAATATTACAATTGTTTTCTGTATTTCTAGTGATTCTGCTTTTTGAAAATAACCATACACACCCTACAACTGCCACTAAAGATTGATATAACGACTAAATACTTACGTCATATGTAAACATTTCATTGTCTTTTTTTTTTTTTTTTTTGTGGTATGCGGGCCTCTCACTGTTGTGGCCTCTCCCGTTGCGGAGCACAGGCTCCGGATGTCCAGGCTCAGCGGCCACGGCTCACGGGCCCAGCCGCTCCGCGGCATGTGAGATCTTCCCGGACTGGGGCACGAACCCGTGTCCCCTGCATCGGCAGGCAGACTCTCAACCGCTGCGCCACCAGGGAAGCCCTTATTGTCTTTTTTAACGCTCTGGGAACAGCAAGGCAATGCATGAGTCCAAGTAAGCAGCTCAGAGCTGGGTACCTGGTCTCTGCAAAAATGACTAAAACTGTAAATAGAGTCCCCACCTTTGTACATTCGACTTCCTCGTATGTTTCTAGGCACACACAGATGTGGGCACATGGCCATTCCAGGAGTGGGAAAATCAAGAGAACTTGCACTATTCCTTCTGACCTCAGGGAGACAGAATCATGACGGAAGATAACAGTTACAAAAACAAGAGACTGGGAACAGAAAAGATAGAACCATCATGCCAAGACAGAGGCCTGCAGCTGCTCGAAACAGTGATTATTTCAAAGAAAAATGGGATAGCAGAGAAAATGTATTTGTGAAGGAAAGGCAGGGAGGACCATGCATTCAGTGATGGGTTAATATCTGTAAAGATTTTACAGTGGTGCCTGGCACATTGATAAGTGTCCGATAAATTAAATTAAGAAAATCCATACATTCAAGCAACTATTTACTGGTATGTTCTAAGCATCGGGAATACAGCTTACATTCCAGTAAAGGGAAGGAAAAAACAGAAATGGACAAGTAAATATATAGCATCGTGCAGATGGTGATGAATAGCTACGAAGACATAAATGAGTGTAAGGTGATTAAGCACCCAGAGGGGTTACTTTATGTTGTGTTTGAGGATACCCCACCGATCACGTAACATCAAAGTAGGAACACTAAGGAAGTAAGGAATGGAGACAGCCCCCTGCATTCACTGTGTTAAAGCATATTGGTTGAATAAACACCTAATTCGGAAATATGTCAAAGGATTAATAAGACTCACAATCTTATTCAAGAATTTTTCAGGAGAGCCCCCTGAACTACCAACAGTCATTCCTAGGCAACGACGAACAGCGTACTAGCCGCACAAGATAATCCCCAAACAGCAAAAAAGAAAATTCTAGGTTTAAAGAATGGAATTCTTTTCACAGGAAATTTTTGGAAACAAACAACAGCCAAAAACAATAACAAAATGAATTCCTCAAAACCCACCTCAAAATAAACTGAGTGACTTTGACGGGGCATATACTAGAAGAACGGTGGTATGGTTAAGCAAAGGAGCAAAATATAGACGATTAATGGACAGGAAATCAATTGAGAAAAAAATGGGGCCTCAGAACAAATAGCTCCTGTTATAGAAATACAAGCCACTGGTCACAAGACAGGCTGGATTAAGTGTGGCAGCAGAACAAGGGCCACCAATCAACACGATTGGAAAAACAACTGAGAGAAGGTCTGCCCAATGCTGGGTCCACTTCTGTCTGAAAAAATGAAAAGGCATGAAGTCAATTAATTAGATTAAAAAAACAGCTGAGCCATTGTCAATCCCCTTTTATTTATTTATTTATTTATTTTTGTGGTACGCGGGCCTCTCACTGCTGTGGCCTCTCCCGTTGCAGAGCACAGGCTCCGGACGCGCAGGCTCAGTGGCCATGGCTCACGGGCCCAGCCGCTCCGCGGCATGTGGGATCTTCCCAGACCCGGGCATGAACTCGTGTCCCCTGCATCGGCAGGCGGATTCTCAACCATGGCGCCACCAGGGAAGCCCTCCCCTTTTATTTTAATCTTCGGATAGAACAAATATGGCAGGAAACCCCCAGCACGCTCACATGAGAGTTTTTATTGTCTATAGTGATACACACAGATTTCCCGTATTACAATTCGTTACGAACCCCCAGTCATAAAAATGTAACTTTTCTGATTAAAGAGAAAGAAAAAGAAACAAAAAAACCAAAAAACCCTCATCATGTCCTCTCCTGATGGATGGATGGGATAGAGGGTGTTCTCAATGTGGGCAACTTCATCTCCCGTGAACCTGGCGTTTCTTCTAGAGCAGTTCTCAACTTTGCCCCCCAGGGCGCAGTTGGCAAGTTTTGTAAACATTTTTGCTTGTCACAACTGTGGGAGAGGGGAAAGGATGCCGGCATCCCGTCAGTAAAGGCCAGGAATGCTGCTATAAACATCAAAGAATTATCCAGCCCAAATGCCAGGAAGCCAAGGTGGAGATACCCCAGTCTAGGAATGCCCTGGTATGCCATCCAACCAGATGTCTGGGTACATACCAGGAAAAATTGATGAGTCACCCAATGCCATAAGCAAAACCTTTCATAAAATAAAGACAAATCTTTTGGAAACAATTTTAAAAATAAAAACATTTAATAGAGGTAAATCAAAGGTCAGCACGACAATATCATATAAGTTAGTTTTTAATTCGTATTTGACCCAAGTTAGGAAGGGTGATGGTGATAAAGATGATGATGGTTACTAGGCAATGGGGTTTGCTTATATTTTTTATTATTTTCTTTTTTCTTAAATTTTTATTGGAGTATAGTTGATTTACAATGCTATATTAGTTTCAGGTGTATAGCAAAGTAAATCTGTTATACATATACATATATCCGCTCTTTTTTAGATTCTTTTCCCATATAGGCCATTACAGAGTACTGAGTAGCGTTCCCTGTGCTACACACTAGGTTCTTATCAGTTACTTATTCTATATATAGTAGTGCGTATATGTCAATCCCAATCCTCCAATTTACCCCTCCCCCCTTACCCTCTGGTAACCGTATGTTTATTTTCTACATCTGCAACTCTATTTCTGTTTTGTAGAGTTACAGATGTTATTATTTTCTAATTGTACTACATTATAGTCAGACAATATGGTCCACACTATTTCCACCTCTGTCTCCCTGACCCAGGGTTCTTGTACCTGCTGTTCTGGGCCACTGACATCCCATTACTCTCCTCCTGGACGTCTCCGCCCAAACGTTACCCTCTCAGAAGGCACCAGGGGTCTTGTCTGAGGGACACCCTGCCACCTTCCTCCTTATTCTATCATGTGTGCTGTCTTCATAGCTCCTATGCCAGTTTGTAGTCACTCACCTAACCTATTATCTTCCTCGTTTCAAAACCATCTCCCCCCGCAACTCTGAGACCTCTGGTCAGTATCTTTCAATTCTTTGGACCACAACCTACCGAGGAAAATGTGTTTTACACCGTAAACTACCATATGCAGAGTTTCATACGAGTTTCGTAAGACACCACAATGTTTGCTGCATCCCAATATTTTCTATTTCTTTTAAATGTCAGTTGTGGCCCTCTGAACTGACTTCACACCTCACTATCGTGAAAACTCAGTTTGAAAACTCTACAAAGGCAGGAAGCAGGCCTATCTTGTTCCTCAGGGCCCAGCCTCGGTCTACGACACAGACTCAGTAAATACTGAATGAAAGATCCCGGCCTTCAAAATGGGTATACACACAAGGAGAAGCAGAGTCGGGTAATGACCAAAACATGGCCTTGGAGTCAGACCTGGCTGGACTCCGTTCTCCTAGATCTATGCTTTTATAGCTCAGGAACGATGAGCCACACACTTAACTTCCCTGGCCCATGATTTTCCCCACTAATAAAGAAAAATGATGATAATAATCCTTACTCACAGAATTACTGTGAAAGCTACAGCACATAATGTAAGTAAAAGTCACAGCAATCGGCACCAACGAGGGCTTAGTAAAAGGGAGCAATTCCTGTAAGGGGGTCATGGTGTAAGGAACAACGCAGAACATTCTCTAAGCAAAGAATCGAGAGTCTTAGAGACAGAGGGACCCCTGCTCTTCAGACAAGGGCCTGAACACCAGCCGTGAGGGGCGGGAGAGGGCGGGCGGCTCATTCAGTTCTGCGTTCTTTACGATGATCTTGACCAGCACGGTATCTGCTGAAAACTATTTGACATAATGCTTTCTTCTTCCATTTTAATCCCTTTGCACAAACCCGGCCGGCCTTGTTTAGATTTTCTCTGGAACTCCACACTGTTTCAGGGCAGAGGACTCTCTTAGTTTTCTTTCCATCTTTCTTTCATTTACTGGCTCATAAATTAAAGAGTGATCGACGAGAAGGGTTAAGACCTTTGCCTCCTGACGTGTGGCCAAACTGAGCGATCATGTAAACCAAAAACAAGCTTCTTCATGTCAAGCTTCACGGACCCCAACCCTCACTGGCTATAATCTTAGGACAAGCTGCAGAAGAAAGCCACCTACTTCACTGAAACTCTGCCTTGGCCTGTTTTGCTGCTGCCCCTGCAGACTGGAGAAAGTATCTGGAACACAAAAATGTGAAGTCCACTAGACATTTCCATTAGAATCTAACCAAAGGCAAAATGCTACACATGTACTCTCCTAGTGTGCGGGGGGCGGGGGGGGGGGGGTGGCACCAGTGCTTTGCTTTCAGCTCAAATTTGTCATCTTGATTACATGGCACGGGGGGTAAAATGATCATTATATAAATAAAGATTCTGTGACGTTAACCTCCCCCTTGAGTTTGTGAGATAACTGACTTCTAATTATAGATAAAACAAAGATTATTTTCTTTTTCAGAGACCCAAACGGGTTGTGAGATTAAGTCATTTAAACTGTCCGTGGGTTTTCAATGCCCAGTATGGCGCAGCGCATGACATTCGGGTATAACAGCAAAATAGCAAAGAAGGGTGGACAGAGGGCACTGGTACTCATTGAGCACTGGCTGCATGCGTCAGGCACATCTGATCCTCAGCAGGGGAGGAAACGCCACTGCTCATTTCTTAAAGAATCAATTCAAGAAGATTCAGAGAAGTTAGGAAACCTACCCCATAGCACACAGCACAGCTAGCATTCAGTTCCTTGGGACCATGGAAAAGGTGCATCCCACTTTAGGGGGACGCTAGGTCAGAGGCAGCCTTTTGAATTCCAGCTCTGCCACTAACTGGTTGGCAATCCCTGGCACGTTCAATGGAGTCAATGGTTAAGAACCCTGGCCCTTTGAAGGAGAGCAGGAGTGGAGACGGGGAGGGGAAAGCACACAGTGCACCGCCCTCCCCGTGTGCTGGGTTTAATCCCTCACTTATTCTGTGATTTTTCATTGATTGACTCTGTCCGGCTCCCTCGGTCATTCGTGCCAGGCTGTGAGCTGGAGCCCAGGAATACAATGATGGATTAAATGGCTTCCTGCAAACAGCTTACTGACCAACGAGGGATCAGAAAAATAAACAGACAATCCTAACCACACGGTGGGGTCTGTCACAGAGGAAAGTCCCAGGGTCGGATGGGAACTGGCCACGTGGGACAGACCACAGCCAGGCAAGAGCCGACACAAAGCTGAGACACAGCACAGGGCATCCGCGTAGCAGAGGGCGGCTGAGGCGGGGGCTCTGTGCACGGCAGTGGCACTTGGTCTCGGACCTAAGGGACCGAGGGCTACGTAAGCAGCTAAGGGGGGCAGACACTTGTACCTATGCATCATCACGGACAAGTCAGTACCAAATGTGACACTGAGACTGCTGTTCGAGAGACAAGATTAAAGAACAATCTCACTACAAAATGCAATTCGAGGAGGCCAACTTTCTAGAAACTCCACGTGAAAGCAGTGTCTGAATCACCACTGGGAGCGATCACTACACGCACTGCCGTCCCCCAAATGGAGGGTGTCTTCCTGCTTTCACGTGCACAAATACCACCGCCAAAAGCATCAGCAGTGATATGTCCAACCCAACAAAGTCAGGAGGCTCCGGCTAACAGTCACTAACAGCCAGTCTTAACCACTGAGCCTGAACTCTCCGAGGACACTGCAGAGTGTGCAGGCAGACGGAGAGAATTAAGGGTCCAAGAAGCCTAAGACACCCCGGAAGCTAACCTGTGGACGGCGCATCTGCCCATGGACCCGCAGAGCCTTGCTACGCCACCAGCAGTGCGAAAAGCAGCTCACTCACTTGTACCAGCCCCGAAGGAAGGCCCAGACGATACACTGGCCCTGACCCCGCCTTGGCGAACCGCAAAGAAAAAGGTTAACGGTCATAGTGAGCTGGCATGGTTGGAAGGAATGACTAGTACACAAACACGTACACACAAAAGAACATCCTAGAGTATCTGCATATTAGGGAAAATAAGATCTCAAATCGGCACTTATACACATTAGGAATTGTGATTTTATACGAGAATTATGTACAGATTTATTTCATTTATTTATTGGCCACACCGTGCAGCATGTGGGATCTTAGTGCCCCGACCAGGGATCGAACCTGTGCCCCCTGCACTGACAGTGCAGAGTCTTAACCACTGGGCCGCCAGGGAAGTCCCTGTACAGATTTCTTTTAAATGCTAAACTCTACTACTTTTTTTTTGCCATAACAGAAAAGTTTAGGAAAATCTTCTGTGCAAAGTAAAATCATGCCTGTTCCAGCTGTGCTAGGTTATGTCTTCTAAAGCTTTCTCGTTGCTGCCACCACCAGGCGGGCCCCACCTACCCTGAAAAGGACGGTCTTCACGTTCCTCAAGCTGGCCTTTCCACGCTGAATTCAGTGTTAAGAAAAAGATGACTATTTTCTAATGTGTTTTCATGATAGAGGTATACTAAGGTAAATTTATGATGAAATTATACTGTGCACACGTACGGTATAATCCTAGGTATAATCCTACGGTATAATCCTACAGTTGCCCTTAAACACACACAAGGGCAAGCACAGAGGCATACACACACCCACACACACACACCAGCAACTGTACTCTTGGGCATTTTTTCTGAATAAATGAAAGCTGACGTCGGCACAAAAAATTTACACGTCAATGTTCAGGGCAGCTTTATCTGTAACAGGCAAAAGCTGAAAAAGCCAATCCCGGGTTGGCATTCTTGAAATGAGCCAATGAGAGCAAATGAAGGCCAGACTGGTGCGGCTGGAGGCTAAGACGGGTGGGTGGGGCGTGGGGTAGCCTGCTGGATCCAAAGGTTCTGTACCTCAACTATCTGATACCCTGGTTGCGATACTGTGGTCCAGTTTTGCAAGATGTTATCATCGAGGGAAACCAGGTAAAAGGGTAACATGGGATCTGTCTGAACTAGTGCTTACAAATGCACGTAGATCTACAGTGGTCTCAAAACAAAAAGCTTAATTAAAAAAAAAAAGTTTTAAAATACATGCAAAAAGCCTGGAAGAAAATATATCAGAACTCCAATAATGGGTCACAAGCCTGTAGGTGTTTTTTTGCACTTTTCTATGACTTTCTCTGTTTTCTAAAGTTTTTAAACATTTCTAGGCTTAAAGAGAAATCAGTCCCATCAAAATCATTATCAATGAGCATATCTGGACACATATAATTAATTCAATGAATCTTTTAAAAATGAATATTGTAGAACTGCTTTCAAAACAACAACAGAAACCAAAATGAAATCATCAACCTCCCCCAAGGGTCACCAGCTATTAGAAAGGGCTTTCCTAACCCACCTATTTTACACATAGTCAGTTTTAGCCCAGAGACACTTTACAAAGCAAGAAGCAGGGAAGGGAGGAAAGCCCAGGAACCCCAATTCTTGAGACAAATGGTTGACCAGCTCTCGCTTCTGAAGTTCCTTTACTTCTGTCCTAATGTCCTAGTCCTTGTTCTAATTCAAGTGCCCCTTTCTGATCCCTTTCCCCCAGTTACAAGTCCAGACCCCTAACTCTAACTCTGGTATAGAACCTCCATTCCTGTAACTCCAAACCACCCTGATGTGTCAAAAGCACCTCAAAAAAACCCCAAAACATAAACAGACCTCCTCCACGTCAGGAGTGACACTCTCATTGCCGGCCTCCCAAGCGAGAAAGCGAAGTCCACCTAAAATCCCTCCCCTTTGCTGGCCACCATGCCTACCTTCCAAGTCCTGGCAACTGACTGAGACCACCTGGATTCCATCGTCTCTCCACTCCCTCCTCCGGCCTCAGCTCTCACCACTCATGTTTCACCTGGACCCCAGTAACCGCTTCCTAACTAGTTTCTCTGCCTCCAGACCCCCATGGTATGAATCCAGCGGTTCTCAATTTGGAGGCTAAGAAAAGTTTTGAGTTTTAACTTTAATGATTAAAAAAATGTTTTTACTACTTTTAATGACAATTTTTCCAGGCACTGATAACTCAGAATGGAAAGAAACTTCCCGAGATGAAACTTTGGTTTCTTTGGCCGGTGTTTCCCAAACTGGGATCGACTAGGACCTTGAAGGGGACGCCACTCGGGTCTGAACAGCACAGACCTGGAGGGTTTTGAGCCCTACTCTGCTGTCGATTGGCCGAGCAATCTCAACTTGCTCCGGTGACTCTGCTTTCTCACCCTCAGCTGCACCAGCTACAAAACGAGGATAATAACAATACCTACATCTCATAGAGTGTTCGGGAGAAAAAGGAGTCAGACAATGGCCATAAAGGATTTGATACAATTCTTGGTACTGAGTGAGCGACTCAGATATTTCCATTGTTAGGTACTGTTACCAGTGATGTAATCTGATCGCACCCAGATTGAAACTCTCTCACGGTTTGTTCCCAGTCACTTCCAGGATAAGCAATAATCTTAATGTGGTTTCCCTACAATGCCTTTCCTGAGGGGCTCCTGCTGCTTCTCCAGCCGCATCAGTCTCTGGCCCCCTTTCCCTGCTTTCCACACCGCGGACAACCCTCTTGGGGTCTGTCCTGCATTCCTCCAGGTCACCCCTCTTCCCAACCTCAGCCACCGTGCCCCACCTGACTGCAGTGTCCTTCTCTTCCACAGCACCTTGGACAGAACCCTCTCCTGTCACCACCTTATGCTGTAATCTCCCCTCTCCTACCTCTGCCTAGGAACTGGGCATAGCTAAACTTTCACCTCCTGGGTGGAAGTGACTGATTTTCTGGGCTACCATGTTGAGGATCTGGGGCTGCAGATGGGCCAGTGAAGGAGGGCAAATCGTGATGTGTACAGTAGCTGGGAGTGAGCTGCCATCCTTGTACTGGACCTGGACTGGGCCTCATGAAAACCTCTGGGTCCTCACTGCCTAGTCAAACATCTGGCACCAGTGGCTACTGACTAACTGTCCATTAAAGGGATGAGTACCAGTTGCCCTTTTAGGATGCTGAGGTCACATACTGAGCACCTTGCGTCTGTCACCTAAAACCTAACTCCAAAGGCTGAGTTGTAAGTGAACATTTTTCATTTATTGGCTGTCTTGAAACTGCCTTTAAACTAAATAATATGACAGTAATTCCTTGGCTGCTCTTAAGTGAAATGAAAAAAGCCTATTTGAGCCAAATACCCGTACATCTTGGAGTTTCAAAACAGAGTCAGCATCAATTTTACGAATCCCATCTTTAAGCATTCTGTTTTTTGTGTGCCACTCACTTCCTAGTGTCAAGTAAGAATTAAGAGATACCATGCAAAGTATTTCTTAATCCAGTGAACAAAAATAGAATCGGAATGACTCCAGATTCTAGACTGAAACCAGAAGTCATTTTTGGCTGCTGGTTTGGTAAAATATCTACGAAGCGGCAAGAGGTCAGCTTGGCTCAAAGTGATGGTACAAAACTAGGAGAAAACACACCATCCAGGAGATAACAGAAAAGGCCAGAAACAAAGCACAACAGCTTAGAACATCGAATAGTGAACTCCCACGCTTTCCCTCTGTGCCAAACCCCACCACCACCAAGGAAATCTCTAGAAATGGCAGCAAAATGCTACTTGAATTACTGAAAGGATTACAAAGAGGCAGAGGCCAGAAGAAGACTGAATAAAATATAGGTCACTAAGATGGCAAGGATCTCTTTTAAAAAGTGTAATTAATAAGAACAATTAATACTAGGTACTGAGGTATTTTTCCATGTACTAAAATACATGAACAAAATAAGGGGCTAAAAAGAATACTGCTTGTTTGTCTTCCCCTGAAAAGTATCAACAAGGCATTCTTGTTTCTCTGTAAATGTCTGTGAATGCAAAAAGGTACAAAAGCCCTGCACATCTTCTGCTAGAAATCTGGTCTAAATATCTAAAAAGCCGGAGCACCTGAGGTTTACAGAAAATGATGGGAATCTGGTTGAAATCTTAATCTGAAGAGCAAAGGTTATGTGGGATAAACGTGGCCATGTTTCTGTCAATATCATCACTCTCTGTATAGCTTCCCATCCGCCACTGAGCTCTCCCAAAAAGAGTTTGGACATCCTTCCTTTCTGGCAATATCCTTATAAAACCTTGGCAGTATCCTTATAAAAGCTAGTATCTCTTCAGTTTCAATTTTAGAACGTTACAGATTCAAAACACAGTACAAAGACAAAGGGGCCCCCACCCCGTCTCACTCACTCCCAAATGGTCCATATTCCCATCAGAGAGCAGCTCCTTCTCACAGATGCAGAGACCTCAACACTGCAAGCTTGACCCCCACTCCCCCTTCCACTACAACACGCCTACGATACTCAGGCTTCACCCATCCATGCCAATCCACCTTCATCTACTTTCCAGGGGCTATGATAATGGAGAAGAGCAGACGGAAACTGATAAGAACATGACGACGAAAATTCACCAAGTGACAGCCTCTCACCTCATGGACATCTGAAAACTGAGAAGTTGCATCAAACTCAGAGCAGCCAATTCCCTCAAAGACCCCAAGATTTGCACTAGAAATGACTTGATAGCTATATATGCTCCTGTTAAAAGTATGTGAGTTAACACACTGCTGGAGGGAGTTTAAAGTGGTGCAGCTGCTTCCGAGTTGTCCAATAGGGCAAACAAAGTTACCATCTGTCCCACCAATTCCACACCTAGGTATAGGCCCAAGAGAAATGAAAACAAATGTCCATGGAAAAAAGTTATACACAAATGTTCCTAGCAGCATTACTTCTATATGCCAAAAAGTGAAAACAATCCAATGTCTATCAACAGATGGGTGGGTAAACACCATGTGGTATACCTATACAATGGAATACTATTCAGCAAGAAAAAGGGATGAAGGACTGATAAACGCAAACACGGATGAACCTTGAAAGCATTTTGCCAAGTGAAAGAGATCAGACCCAAAAGGCCACACATCATATGATCCCATTTATAGCAAATGTCCAGAATAAGCAAATCCCAAGACAGGAAGTAGATGAGTGGTTGCCAGGCACTGGGGAGGATGGGAGGGGAAATGGGGAGTGACTGCCCATGGGTCTGAGGTTTCCTCTGGGTGGTAAAAATGTTCTGAAACTGATTGTGGTGATGACTGTACAACCCTGTGAAGCTACTTAAAACCAGTGAACTGTACACTTTAAATGGGCATCATCTACGGGAGGGGAATCATACCACAAATTGCTGTTTTTTTAAAAAAAAATACCTGACAAACTGGAGAACAGTTATAAAACAGAACTCCACGCACTGGAGTGAAGGTTCTGAGCCCCATGTCAGGCTTCCCAACCTGGGGATCTGGCAACAGGAAGAGAAATTCCTAGAGAATCAGACTTTGAAGGCTACCGGGATTTGATTACAGGACTTCAACAGGACTGGGGGAAACAGAGACTCCACTCTTGGAGGGCACACACAAAGTAGTTTGCACATCGGGACCCAGGGGAAGGAGCAGTGATCCCACAGGAGACTGAACCAGACCTACCTGCTAGTGTTGGTGGGTCTCCTGCAGAGGTGGGGGGTGGCTCTGTCTCACCATGGGGACAAGGACACTGGCAGCTGAAGTTCTGGGGAGTACTCCTTGGCATGAGCCCTCCCAGAGTCTGCCATTAGCCCCACCAAAGAGCCCAGGTAGCTTCCAGTGCTGGGTCACATCAGGCCAACCAACCAACAGGGAGGGAATCCAGCCCCACCCATCAGCAGACAAGCGGATTAAAGTTTTACTGAGCCCTGCCCACCAGAGCAACAGCCAGCTCTACCCACCACCAGTCTCTCCGAACAGAAAACTTGCACAAGCCTCTTAGATAGCCTAATCCACCAGAGGGCAGACAGCAGAAGCAAGAAGAACTACAATCCTGCAGCCTGTGGAACAAAAACCACATTCACAGAAAGACAGACAAGATGAAAAGGCAGAGGGCTATGTAGCAGATGAAGGAACAAGATAAAACCCCAGAAAAACAACTAAATGGAGATATGCAACCTTCCAGAAAAAGAATTCAGAATAATGATAGTGAAGATGATCCAGGACATCAGAAAAAGAATGGAGGCAAAGACTGAGAAGATGCAAGAAATGTTTAACAAAGCCATAGAAGAACTGAGGAACAGAGATGAACAATACAATAACTGAAATGAAAACTACACTAGAAGGAATCAATAGCAGAATAACTGAGGCAGAAGAACGGATAAGTGACCTGGAAGACAGAACGGTGGAATTCACTGCTATGGAACAGAATAAAGAAAAAAGAATGAAAAGAAATGAAGATGGCCTAAGAGTCCTCTGGGACAACATTAAACACAACAACATTCGCATTATAGGGGTCCCAGAAGGAGAAGAGAGAGAGAAAGGACCAGAGAAAATATTTGAAGAGATTATAGTTGAAAACTTCCCTAATATGGGAAAGGAAATAGCCACCCAAGTCCATGAAGCGCACAGAGTCCCAGGCAGGATAAACCCAAGGAGAAACACACTGAGACACATAGTAATCAAGTTGGAAAAATTAAAGACAAAGGAAAATTACTGAAAGCAGCAAGGGAAAAACAACAAAAAACATACAAGGGAACTCCCGTAAGGTAAACAGCTGATTTCTCAGCAGAAACTCTACAAGCCAGAAGGGAGTGGCATGATATATTTATTTAAAGTGGTGAAAGGGAAGAACCTTCAACCAAGTTTTCTCTACCCGGCAAAGATCTCATTCAGATTCGATGGAGAAATCAAAAGCTTTACAGACAAGCAAAAGCTAAGAGAATTCAGCACCACCAAACCAGCTCTACAACAAATGCTAAAGGAACTTCTCTAAGTGGGAAACACAAGAGAAGGACCTACAAAAACAAACCCATAACAATTAAGAAAATGGTAACAGGAACATACATATCGATAATTACCTTAAACATGAATGGTTTAAATGCTCCAACCAAAAGACACAGGCTCGCTGAATGGATACAAAAACAAGACCCATATATATGCTCTCTACAACAGACCCACTTCAGACCTAGGGACACACACAGACTGAAAGTGAGGGGATGGAAAAAGATATTCCATGCAAATGGAAATCAAAAGAAAGCTGGAGTAGCAATACTCATATCAGGTAAAATAGACTTTAAAATAAAGAATGTTACAAGAGACAAGGAAGGACACTACATAATGATCAAGGGATCAATCCAAGAAGAAGGTATAACAATTATAAATATATATGCATCCAACATAGGAGCACCTCAATACATAAGGCAACTGCTAACAGATATAAAAGAGGAAATTGACAGTAACACAATAATAGTGGGGGACTTGAACACCTCACTTATACCAATGGACAGATCATCCAAAATGAACATAAATAAGGAAACAGAAGCTTTAAATGACACAATAGACCAGATAGATTTAACTGATATTTATAGGACATTCCATCCCAAAACAGCAGATTACACTTTCTTCTCTAGTGCACATGGAGCATTCTCCAGGATAGATCATATCTTGGGTCACAAATCAAGTCTCAGTAAATTTAAGAAAACTGAAATCATATCAAGCATCTTTTCTGACCACAATGCTATGAGATTAGAAATCAATTACGGGAAAAAAATGTAAAAAACACAAACACATGGAGGCTAAACAAATGTTACTAAATAACCAAGAGACAACTGAAGAAATCAAAGAGGAAATCAAAAAATACGTAGAGACAAATGACAATGAAAACACGACAATCCAAAACCTATGGGATGCAGCAAAAGCAGTTCTAAGAGGGAAGTTTAGAGCAATACAAGCCTACCTCAAGAAACAAGAAAAATCTCAAATAAACAATCCAACCCGATGCCTAAAGGAACTAGAGACAGAAGACAAAACCCAAAGTTAGTAGAAGGAAAGAAATCATAAACATCAGAGCAGAAATAAATGAAATAGAAACAAAGAAAACAATAGCAAAGGTCAATAAAACTAAAAGCTGGTTCTTTGAGAAGATAAACAAAATTGATGAACCATTAGCCAGACTCATCAAGAAAAAGAGGGGGAGGACTCAAATCAATAAAATTAGAAATGAACAAGGAGAAGTTACATAAGACATGGCAGAAACACAAAGCATCCTAAGAGACTACTACAAGCAACTCCATGCCAATAAAATGGACAACCTGGAAGAAATGGACAAATTCTTAGAAAGGTGTAAATTTCCAAGACTGAACCAGGAAGAAATAGAAAGTATGAACAGGCCAATCACAAGTAATGAAATTGAAACTGTGATTAAAAATTTTCCAACAAGTCCAGGACCAGATGGCTTCACAGGTGAATTCTATCAAACGTTTAGAGAAGAGCTAACACCCATCCTTCTCAAACTCTTCCAAAAAATTACAGAGGAAGGAACACTCCCAAACTCATTCTATGAGGCCACCATCACCCTGATACCAAAACCAGACAAAGATACTACAAAAAAAGAAAATTACAGACCAATATCACTGATGAATATAGATGCAAAAGTCCACAGCAAAATAACAGCAAACAGAATCCAACAACACGTTAAAAGGATCATACACCATGATCAAGTGGGATTTATCCCAGGGATGCAAGCGTTTTTCAATATATGCAAATCAATCAATGTGATACACCATATTAACAAACTGAAGAATAAAAACCACATGATCTTATCAATAGATGCAGAAAAAGCTTTTGACAAAATTCAACACCCATTTATGATAAAAACTCTCCAGAAAGTGGGCACAGAGAGAGCCTGTCTCAACATAATAAAGGCCATATGTGACAAACTCACAGCAAACAGCACTCTCAATGGTGAAAAATTGAAAGCATTTCCTCTAAGATCAGGAGCAAGACAAGAATGTCCACTCTCACCACTATTAATCAACATAGTTTTGGAAGTCCTAGCCACAACAATCAGAGAAGAAAAAGAAATAAAAGGAATACAAATGGGAAAAGAAGAAGTAAAACTCTCACTGTTTGCAGATGACATGATACTATACATAGAGAATCCTACAGATGCCACCAGAAAACTACTAGAGCTAATCAATGAATCTGGTAAAGTTGCAAGATACAAAATTAATGCACAGAAATCTCTTGCATTCCTATACACTAATAATGAAACATCTGAAAGAAATTAAGGAAACACTCCCATGTGCCACTGCAACAAAAAGAATAAAATACCTAGGAATAAACCTACCTAGGGAGACAAAAGACCTGTATGCAGAAAACTATAAGACACTAATGAAAGAAATTGAAGATGATAATGACAGATGGAGAGATATACCATGTTCTTGGATTGGAAGAATCAACACTGTGAAAATGACTATACTACCCAAAACAATCTACAGATTCAATGCAATCCCTATCAAATTACCAATGGCATGTTTTACAGAACTAGAACAAAAAAATCTTAAAATTTGTATGGAGACACAAAAGACCCCAAATAGCCAAAGCAGTCTTGAGGGAAGAAAACGGAGCTGGAGCAATCAAGCTCCCAGACTTCAGACTATACTACGAAGCTACAGTAATCAAGACAGTATGGTACTGGCACAAAAACAGAAATATAGATCAATGGAACAGGATAGAAAGCCCAGAGAGAAACTCACGCACCTATGGTCAACTAATCTAAGACAAAAGAGGCAAGGATATATAATGGAGAAAAGATAGTCTCTTCAATAAGTGGTGCTGGGAAAACTGGACAGCTACATGTAAAAGAATGAAGTTAGGACACTCCTTAACACCATACACAAAAATAAACTCAAAATGGATTAGAGACCTAAATATAAGACCGGATACTATAAAAGTCTTAGAGGAAAACACAGGAAGAACACTCTGACATAAATCACAGCAAGATCTTTTTTGATCCACCTCCTAGAGTAGTGGAAATAAAAACAAAAATAAACAAATGGGACCTAATGAAACTTCAGACCTTTGCACAGCAAAGGAAATCATAAGCAAGACGACAAGACAACCCTCAGAATGGGAGAAAATATTTGCCAATGAATCAACAGACAAGGGATTAATCTCCAAAATATATAAACAGCTAATGCAGCTCAATATTTAAAAAACAAGCAACCCAATCCAAAAATGGGCAGAAGACCTAAGTAGACATTTCTCCAAAGAAGACATACAGATGGCCAAGAAGCACATGAAAAGCTGCTCAACATCACTAATTATTAAAGAAATGCAAATCGAAAGTACAATGAGGTATCACCTCACACCAGTTAGAATGGTTATCATCATAAAATCTACAAACAACAAATGCTGGAGAGGGTGTGGAGAAAAGGGAACCCTCCTGCACTGTTGGTGGGAATATAAATTGACACAGCCACTATGGAAAACAGTATGGAGGTTCCTTAAAAAACTAAAAACAGAACTACCATACAACCCAGCAATCCCACTACTGGGCATATACCCTGAGAAAACTGTAATTCAAAAAGACACATGCACCCCAATGTTCATTGCAGCACGATTTACAATAGCCAGGTCATGGAAGCAACCTAAATGTCCATTAACAGACAAATGGATAAAGAAGATGTGGTACATACATACAATGGAATATTACTCAGCCATAAAAAGGAACGAAACTGGGTCATTTGTAGAGACCTGGATGGATCTAGAGACTGTCATACAGAGTGAAGTAAGTCAGAAAGAGAAAAACAAATATCGTGTATTAACACGTATATGTGGAATGTAGAAAAATGGTACAGATGAACAGTTTGCAGGGCAGAAATTGAGACACAGATGTAGAGAACAAACGTATGGACACCAAGGGGGGAAAGCGGGGGGAGGGTGGTGGTGAGATGAATTAGGAGATTGGGATTGACATATATACACCAATATGTATAAAATGGATAACTAATAAGAACCTGCTGTATAAAAAAATAATTAAATAGAATTCAAAAAAAAAAGAATTAATGCTACCTAGGAAATTATCAGGTCAACTAAAAAATTTGCTTATGGCTGTTTGTTTGGATAAAAATATTGTATATTAAATTTCCTGAAGTTGAAAACACTACTGTGTAAATGTAAGAGAATATTATTATTTAGAGGAAATCCTCACTGAAATATTTGGGGGTGAAGGGCTTTATGCAAGTAACTTACTCCTGAATCGTTCAGAAAAATGTTATGTATATATATCATTTGTGTGTGTCTGTGTGAATACATGTAGATCTAGATGTATATGGAAGAGAAACAGCAAACAGTAAAGCAAATAGAGTAAAATGCTAATGTGTGAAGCTATGTAAAGGATATGTGGGTGTTCGTTGTACTATTGTTATTCTTGCAACTTTCTTTAAGATTGAAATTATTTCCAAAAAAGTTAAGAAAATAAAATATGAAAGCTTTCTCTTTCCTGATTTTTTTTCTATGCATATACATCACACACAGAGGTGTTTTAAAGCATAAAGAGGATAGAGCTATATATTTTAAAAAATAAAGATAAAAATTAAAAAGTAAAAAAAAATACTTGAGTTAAGCACTTGGCCCCGACGGTGACACATGCAGACACTCCACATACACCGATGCCCTTCCCTCGTGGGCACACCGAGCCCCCCTCAAACGCTGAAACTCACCAGCTGGAGCCCCTCTGACACCATGCTGACCACCAGGCACAAATGGGAACCAAGGGCTGGAACTCGGTAAAACCAGCAGTCCCGGAACGAGGAAGGTCAGCCCGAGCACGACAAGTGGACCCAACCCCTAAAAATCAGAGGCTCAGAGCTGAGCACGGAGCAGTGCAGCTGAGCCCCAGGCAGTCTGGAGGCACAGGGCCAGGAAGAGAGCAGAGGAGGGAAGGGACGGAGCCAGGAAGGAACAGGCTGAGGACGCCCACGTCCCCCTCACACCGGACTGGCCTGGCCACTGTCCCTGGGTGCGCCCTGCTCCTTCCCACCCCCTGTTCCCTGCCAGCTGTTCTCCAGGCACCTCATCATCTTGCCACCAACCCGTCCCTGTCTGGTTTTACACCTGCTTGTGTAAGAGCACTGCAACACTAACAAGGGGCCTTGCCGTGCACACCTCGTCCAAGGTAAAGTGCCCGTCCACCATTCAGACAGGAGAGCCCTTGGCTGTCCACATTCTGGGTCCCCCAGGCCCCGGCCCCTAAATGCCTCTGGCCTCGGTTTCAGGGGTAACAGGACAGAACTCCACACATTTCCAAATGCCATAACGCGCCCGTCAGGAAGGCACTCAAGCTCCATAAAGCATGGGCATCTTCACTGTGGCCACATGGGGCAGATACAGGTGTATGCGGTGGAGACAGGTACACCTGGCCCCTGCCCCAGACGGTCTGCCTGGGCAGAGGTTTGCAGTGGAGGTTTCTGCAATCGGCTTACGAAGAGAACCACACGGGTGACAACTGAGAACCGCTGAAGAGCACCCGAGACCACGGTCTCTCCTCGACCCTGGAGCACAGTCTGAAAGCTCATGCCACGTGCCTGACGCGACCCTGGAGATCCCTGGACCAGAAGGCTCCTGGGACACTGAAATAACAGTTAAAAAGAGCTTGGTGCAGCACCCAGCCATGGTCCACACGTGCTGAACATCATTATTACTGACGTTCTACTGAGGCACCCCCAGGTGACTGGGTGGGGAGAGAGAACCCAGGAAAAGGGCCCATGAAACAGTCACCATGAACAGACAGGGCACTGTCAGCAGAACAGAATCTATAGGATATTAACCAGCTGAATATTAGGGAAGAAGAAGGGTTTCAGGATTTACATGCTTGGGTGATTTAGTAGGACACTTCAGGGAAATAAAGTGAGGAGGGGACTTCCCTAGTGGCACAGTAGTTAAGAATCCACCTGCTAATGCAGGGGACACAGGTTCGAGCCCTGGTCCAGAAAGATCCCACATGCCGCGGAGTAACTAAGCCCGTGCGCCACAACTACTGAGCCCACGTGCCACAACTACTGAAGCCCACGCACTCTAGGGCCTGTGAGCCACAACTACTGAGCCTCCGCTTGCTGCAACTAGAGAAAGCCCGCGCTCAGCAACAAAGACCCAATGCAGCCAAGAATAAATAAATAAATTTATTTTTTTTTAAATGTGAGGAGGAAGATTTCAGAGATTCTGGTAGCAATTCAGCACCTACGTAGTAAAAAATAAATACATAAATGAACAACCCCCCACGTTCAAGATCACCTGTAAGACCAGGGTTCAAGTCTCTGTTCCCCCACGCCCTTCACTTCGGCAACCCGCTTCATTACAGTCACAAGAGGCGATCTGTGTACTTTAATTCCAAGTGTCGTGGAGAAGGAAGGAAGAAGGTAGGAGCCCGGGTGGCCAGGTAAAAGATGGGCAGACGTGTGCATGCATGAAGGAGATGAGAAGGACCTGGGGTGAACAGTCTAGCAAGCTCTGGCAATCTCTGGGCAGGATTCCTACTGACAGGCTGTGGCCCAGTGATTAAAAAGAAAAATTAAAACAGAAGAGCCTAAGCAAGTGCACCTGCCCTAAGAGACTCTTTGCTTTACGTTTCACTGGCAACATTTGATTCTTTCTGTTCATAGAAGCCCTTGTGAAAAAGGCTGTGGTCTAGTACTTACCGCTCCAGGGACAGAGCTACTCCTGACACACTGTAAACTACATCAAATGTATAGTGTTTACATGTCTTCAGAGGAGGTGTTATAAGTTGCCAATATGGTACAACAAAAAATAGGCTCTAAGCCCTTATTTTAAAGATCTGGCTGCTACAAATAAACTTAAAACCAATATATGGGGTTGGGGGGAAAGAGTTTCAACATAGGGAGAGCTATCTTTGTTTAAAAATTAAAAGAGGTGATTTAAAAATGTTTAGAAGGTGCTTACATATCCCTAAAAACAGCCCCTCACCCCCGCAAAAAAATATATTATTAAGAAACAATGCAAGTTTTCAAATGAATTCAGTTTTAAAGTTGTTAAGGTCTTTTCATTGTGTGTTAGAATAATTATTATGGGTAATTATTTTGTGGGTTGAGCTAAGCCTATTAAAATGGAGACAATGCTTCTGTACAAAAGGTAGGAACAAATTATTAGCAACGTGAACAATTCTGTTAAGCAAGCTAAAACTCAACAGTCAAGACAGATTTTCCAGATTTTAGAAAAATGGCTTAAAATGTCCTTCCTTCTACTGACACTGAAATTTGCCTCCATGAATTTAATACCCTTTAAATTACGTGTGAGTAAGCATGAAATAGCAGAGATGAAGGTTCATTTCCATTTGAAAATATTTTAATTTTTCAGATTTCTCCAAGATAGAAAGGACAGTTACAATTCACCAGCTCCACAGACCATCAAAACGGAGGAGCCTTTGTGGTCTGAGACACTTAATCATTAATTCAGACGCTCCAACAAAGCCACGCTCTATTTGAACTTTTAACAATGGAAGCTGAATCCTATGCCAACTCTTCTCACAAACTATTTTTCATTAATAAGCTTTTCGTAAGTGTGTCTAATAATTAAAGCCCATGATCTCTTTGTCCTGGCCTCATTATTCCAGAGTCCGGCGGGCTCGGGCTTGGAGGTTTTTCACTGGTCCAGTACATATTAGCTCACACCCAGGCTCAGCCGTAATGTTTCCTGCTGAGATGAGCACAGTATCTGATAACTAGACAAAGCAGACTGAATCAGAGAAGCCATGAGACTAATCTTTTGGGGGATTGCTATGTAGCAGTATTACTACGTGATAAACAGAAGATCAGGGGGCCAGTACATTCTTGGTTTCACGGTATAAAGTAAGCCCTTAGAAAACAGCGTCTTACGGAAAATCCTTCACAAGTATCTGTACCCTTTCGAAAATGTGTCCCCACACCTGTCAAAGTGTAAATAGGTGTCATTTTTCTGTTTTTAAAATTTATTTTATTTATTTTTGGCTGCATTGGGTCTTCGTTGCTGCACGCGGGCTTTCTCTAGTTGCGGCGAGCAGGGGCTACTCTTCGTTGCGGTGCATGGGCTTCTCATTGCGGTGGCTTCTCTTGCTGCGGAGCACGGGCTCTAGGCATGCGGGCTTCAGTAGTTGTGGCTCGTGGGCTCAGTAGTTGTGGTGCATGGGCTTAGTTGCTCCGCGGCACGTGGGATCTTCTGGACCAGGGCTTGAACCTGTGTCCCCTGCATTGGCAGGTGGATTCTTAACCACTGTGCCACCAGGGACACCCCATAAGTGTCGTTTCTGATGCCATGTGTTGACTGAGATGGGGGTCTAGGGCGTCTGCTCACCTGCCTTTCACAAAAAGCTCTTTTGTTCAAAGTGCATTGCCTCCATGCCTGGCCCCGTGCAGGAAGCCGAGGAGATAAAAGACGGATGAGAAAGGGTGCCGAGAGCCAGTCTCGGGAAGGGGCGGGTGGGGAAACTCATCCTGAAAGTGCCTTTAAAAGGTGCTGCAATAAAGGTGCAGGGGCTCCAGGCAGAGGGAGAGGAACTCCACCAGGGAAATCACCTCTTCACAGGGATCCTGTCACTTCGGTGATGTGACCTGACGTGAGTCAATCCATTACCTTCCTAAACTGTCCAAAGTCGGTAAAAACACCCCCTCCTCCGTTATAGGGCTGTGTGAGCATCAGACAGGTGGCTACCACGCACAGGTCGAAAGGACCTGGGAGCTTAGGCATCCCTGCTGCCAATAGATGATGCCTGACTGCTCCCGTCGGCTCAGCCCTGCACTGTCAAAGGCTTGTTTCTTTGGAAATCCTGCTGTGGACTCTGGTTCCGCTTGCCCCGCTTCCTCCTGTCCCCCTTGTACCCTGAACTCACGGCTACTCATTTATGAGGCCAGTGCCTCCAGTCCTGGCAGCGGGCTGAAACCACACACAGCTGGCCCAGGGCAGCACCTACCTCCACACATCACAAAACCTCCCCTGTGCTCCAGCTTAAAGTGTGCTCCCCACTCCACCCTCCCCTTTTACATTTCTAAGGCAATGACCTACCCCCAACATTTCCACAACCTGTGTGTGCACATCTATACACACGTATATGCATGAATACACATACACACATGCGTATACAATTACAGCAATTCTTAACTAGATGGCCAGGCAGGTACTTATATTCTGTCTGGCAGTCAGTCCTCTGGGAAGGTGCTATTCTACCCCCAATTTTATAAATGAGAAAACTGAGACCCAGAGATCCCAATTAACTTGGCTAAAGTCACGCAGTTAGTATGTGACGGGCAGGGCTGGTAGCCGAAGGTCCACCTATCAGAAAATGTCAGACTATGAAACAAGTAAGGCTCGTGTACGCCCAGTGCATGTTATAGTTTCCTGTTTCAAAATATGTTGTTTCGTTTGTTTCCCTAAGGTCCTAGGACTCCTTTATCTAACTTTCTAAATAATATTAAAACAGTCACTGTCGCCTGCGCATTGCTAAAAACCAAGTTTAAAAGAAACAGTATTTTAAAAACGTCTATGCAAAGTACTTGGACTTGGCACGTCAAGTACGTAGTGGTGGGTAAAATTACAGATTTTCTTCTTTTAAAGGAGTGAAATGGTCACGGGAAATAGGAAGTTAAACACTTAACCAAAAAGCTTCTAGGTCTTCTGAGGTTCATTTAAAGCATCAAAACTTGTTTGAACAAGTTAAGCTAGGAAGGTTAAGTGAGGACACCAGTAAATAATAATTACCTGGTTACATAAGAGCTTCAAATACTTAACCCATATTACTTCATTGTCATTTATCCCAACAAACAAAAAGCCTCACACACAACAGGGAAAAAGTGCGTTGTCCTAAGTCACTCGATGAATCAGCTACTAAACTAGTCACAAATCACAATCCACTCACTTTTCTGTTCCCTCCTCCCCTCAAAGAAAAAACCACTGTGTCCCATGTTTCCACCCAGGTTTCCCCCTGAATCCTTAAAATGACTCGTTCATATCATATTACCAGAAAACCATTTTCTTCCAAGCAACTTTTATCCACTTTTTTCATTTGAATAATTCTTTATCTGATTCAGGGTTGGTCAACTGGGCCCTGAGTATTTTACATAAATTGAAGAAATACACATTTCATTCCTATCAGATCCCCATCACATATTAACACAGATCTCTAATTTTCATAGTTTTGTTTTTCCAGTCTCAGAGCACCTTAGTGAACAGTAAGTGCTCAGAGTAAGTGAACAGAAAATGTAAGTGAACAGAAAATGATTCCTGAAAATAAAGATTATATCCAATGACTCCAAGACTTATCCACACATCTTTTCCAACAACTCTAATTGTGCTACAAAAAAAAAAAGAGCCAATCAAAACAGGCAAATGTGTAGTTACGAAAGTAATTATGATATGAAATGCAGAATATTAAAAAATGAAACAAGAAAATTTACTGTTTATCTTTCTGCTGGTTAAATTAATCTACCAGAACTAAATGTCGAGTTGTTTTTTTGAAAAGAAAAGGATGCGTGGTCTTACAGCGTTATTAGAACACAAAACTGGTATAAACAGGATCCTAGAACCTAATCCACACTCAATCATTAATTCTGTTTCACCTTGTGTATTAGTTTTTGTCCTTAAAACTAATGTCAACCCAACTGTGAAATCAGGTGAAAGTTATAACGACATTAAGAACACGTGTTATACTGACTACATTATTCTCAATCAATGGTTCTTACATCAAGGTCTGCACAACTCTGAAAGTTTCACAGAAACCACAGTTAAGAAATTGGGGGCAGACCCCTCCTCACATAGTCTGTAAAATTTGTAAATTCTCCAGTAAGTTTTCATCCAGAACAGAGGACCATATATATATATATACATATATATATATGTATGTATATATATGTATATATATATGTATATTTCCTTCTTTGAATTAATTATCCTACAAAACCTAGAACTGAAGACTTAACTAGGTATGTTAAAATGATCAAAAGCCTCATCTTTAAGCAAAAGGGATGAGAATGATTTAAAGTGCCTGCTACAACACTAAACCTCTCACTGAGACAAGGCCCAGAAATTACAAACCTGGAGTTGGGAATACAGTTCCTCCCATTAGGTGAAAGACCCCTATTGTTGAATTAATTGTAGTGGGGAATGTCAAACGCTTAACTGAGGCTGCTAATTTTCAATAGCCAAGTGAGATACATAAGACAACGGAATGAGTTTTTCATAAAGCTTAATTTCTTCCATTTAAAAAGCTGTTGTCTTTTAGCCTGAAATTTTGTCCTTCCTGCTTTCGGTGTGTTAAAATTGTCTTTCAAAATTAAAATGATGGGTGAAGAGTTATTAAGTGCCCTTACCTGACAATATAAGAGATGGGATAACTCTTTGCTGGTCTCCTAGAATATCTGGATGCAGGACTCCAAAGGCCTGAGAACCACTAAGCTACTGGATCTGGCCACTGGGAAACATAGAATGCGGACCAATCATAGCAAAGTCTTCGTGGGTCGTATATGGATTTTGTTTTCCAAGTAAAATGAGGCCAAACAGAAAGGCTATTAGAGGACTAATTATAACATTAGTTGCAGTGTCATAAGATTCAACCGGATTTGGATGAAGCTTCCTACACAGCAAGTTTTTTGCAACTCTGAAAACCACCTTGAAATCATGGAAGGATGATGGTCATTTCTGGGTGTGAGACAAAATGTTCTGGATGGACCTGTCAAGTCTCTTTTCTTCCTTCCCTCCCACACCTCAGCATAAAGGCTAACACCTGGCTCCAGAGAGTCCATTATCATAAACAGAAACCCTCCCAGATTTTGATCATCACAAAAGAGCACATGTTTCACTGATCATCTTCTGACGCCTGTTCTTTGCTGTCAAAAGTAGCTAAAACAGGATGACGAGAAGTTGGGTGGCCACAAAGAGGTTTATAATTAGCCAGTGGTATTAAAAGGTGGGGAAGATCATCTTCACTGTGTAGGGCTTGCCTTTGTAGTGATGCTTCATTAATACGTGACAGGTACTAAGTACATATGATGTCAGCACATCCCTAACACTCTCACGCTCCCTCTCTATTCCTCAAACCAACCCTGAAAGGTTAAGTGTTACCATTTGACTAACTGTCCAAAGTCATTCAGTTGGTGGCAGAGTCATAGCTGCAACTCTGCTCTTTGTCACCAAATTTATATTCAATCTAAACTACACCTCTTCATGGGGCTTCCCTGGTGACGCAGTGGTTAAGAATCCACCCGCCAACGCAGGGGACACGGGTTCGAGCCCCGGTCCAGGAAGATCCCACATGCCGCGAAGCTACTAAGCCCGTGCGCCACAACTACTGAGCCTGCGCGCCTAGAGCCCGTGCTCCGCAACAAGAGAAGCCACCGCAACGAGAAGCCCGCGCACCGCAACAAAGAGCAGCCCCCGCTCGCCGCAACTAGAGAAAGCTCGCGCACAGCAACAAAGGCCCAATGCAGCCAAAAAATAAAGAAATAAAATTAATTTATTAAAAAAAAAGAAACACTTTCTTAATGTCTTTATTTCTTTCTGCACTTAATTTCTTTACTACAGAAATTAAAATTAAATGCATGCTGTTCATTTCTGAAAAATAATGTCACCCTTCCAAACCTTTAACCTCCCCCCACCCACCTGCTTCTCCCAATATCATTTACGACTGGTGTTCCCTAGTTAAGTCTTTGGGAAACACTAGTAGCTAATACTGCTGATAGGAGTTGATACCTACCAGCTATGTACATAAGGACCAGTCTCTCCTCCAGACAACCCAAGAGGCCAGTCTACATCAGCATCATCACCATTACCCGTTACAGTTACCTTGGCAACTAGGTAAACAGGTGTAAGTCCTCGAGGGTAGAGACCATGGCTCTTCTTCAGTTGTGCCTAGGCCATCGGCATATCTTAGAGGCATATGAGGTTTTCCAACTACATTTAGAAATATGATTATTACTCAGGAAGGTTAAAATAGCAACTATTTGCAGTCCTTAAAGTCTTTGCATTACCTCTAAAGCAGTTTTCTCCTTCCATTCTGATAACTGAAAAATAGCTTCAGGCCATAATCTTCACATTATGTGCATTTACTGATTGCTACAACCTTATCTGCTGCTGGACAACAGCAGAGATACAATCCGCTGCCCCACCTATTTTTTTTTAAACACAATGGCTTTTCCACAGGTAACTAAAATAAATTCAAAAGACAGCTTCTAAGTTTAAGACTAGTCTTAAGAAAAACATTCATAGAAAAGTCAGTTACAACTAAATTTGTATCATTAAAGAGTGTTTTTTTCTACGCCACCAGAAAAAAGCACACACCTATAAAAGCACAAGTCCACAAAGAAAAAAGGCTGAATTATGAGGATACATTTAGAGACTGTTGCAGGGTTTGTGGCTGGGAGGGAAAACGTTATCCCACGGCACACTGATACAAGACCAAAGTATTTCAGGTTCTGGCTTCCTTTTCTTGTCTACACTGAAACCAAATCCTGGTTGCATGTTTCAGACATAAGTTAAACATCTGGCAAAAAAACCAGATGAACAGCAAATTTAGAGAAACATCCAGTGGTGTTAAATAAATGTACCTACTTCAGAAGACACTTGTTCACAAAATATTTGAAGTAGCAAACTTGGTCATGGGAAAAAAAAACCTATTTTTTTCTTCCCCAACTTGGTCTGAAATCTCTCCAGCATTTCAAAGCGTCTAAAATATATGCCAACCCATACAAAAGAAATCAAGATGGCAGGCTGCGTACATCTGCCTTAACCTAAAAACAAAAAGCCATTTTGCTCTGTCTTTACAGCCAGCATAATAAAAGCACAAGAAGCCCAGATGGCTCAGACTCTCTTTATACAGAGTAACCGAGAAGACTGACATTTAAACTATTTATTCAGCAAGTCGGATCCTAACGGCAATTTTAGACCCGGAATTTCTATAAGACAAAGAGAAATGCTTTTAGGCAAGTAAAAAAGTGTTCTCTGCTGATATCCCTTCTGCATATGAGTCCATTCTGCCTAGCCCAGCAATTGTAGGAAAGATGTTTTTATCAAAGAGCATCGTGAATTCATTCAGCTATTTCTTATTTATACTGGCTTGAAGTATTAAACCTGACACTCCAACCCCCAGCTGCTTAAGTTTTGGGGGTTTTTTTGCTTTTTTTTTTTTAAAGAATTTTAGAAAGCAAAATAAAATAAATTCTCAGTTAAAGAGCCTAAGAACGGGAATGGACATTGGCAGGGAGAAAGATGAGGAAAAGGCCCCATATCGGTAAGCTCAGCCTAATAGCAACTCTGACACCTTCTAGCAAGCACTCTAAAAGCTGCTGGGAGGAAGTGAGGTGGTAAATAATTCACCCTGGGTTTTTCCTGCCGTGTAAAATGGCTTTTCACTAAACCGTAGACAGCATAAAAACTTTATCTCTACCCTGGGGTCAATTTTACATTTCTGAACTTGAAGTCTTTCAGGGAGAGGATGAAAAAGTAGCCATTATGTCCCGGCGATTTTCTGTTTCCCTGTATGACTTCATATTTTTTAAGAAAAAGTTATATACTTAAACCCAGAGGCGGTGGTCCCTTAGGAATCTCACCTCCAGTCGCCTAGCTTCTTTCTGTATTCGAAAGTCAGGTCCCAGGAACTGACAAGCCCCGACATTGCTTCTGTCTACGTAACAGAGAAGTGACAACAAACATATCTTTATGAATGATACTTTAAAAATTAGAAATTTGGGTCACATGGTTGTTAGGATCAAATTGAGATCAAATTGAGTTAGGATTCAAACTGTAGAGAATTACATAAATATCAATCTTACGGAACACTGCCACACATTATTTTAGTGCTCACAGTAATAATGTGAGATAGTGACCTTTAGAGACTGTTCAGATTTGCAACCTGTGATCATGATTTTTCTTCTATTTGCTGAATTGGGTCCTCTGGGAAGATCACACCAAATAATGTGAACTTAGGGAAAAAATTAGAAGTATCAATTAATATACAAACATGATATTACTGGTTAATTTGGTTGTGGAAATAGAAAAGATTTGCTAATTGTTGGTTAGAATGGATGGATGGACAGAGACACACATATAGATGCACTGAACAAGCTCTATAAAGTCTACATAACCCACAGACATAGAAAACAAACTTATGGTTACCAAAGGGAGAAGTCGGGGGAGGGAAAAACTAGAAGGTTGGGATTAACATATACACACTACTATATATAAAATAGAGAGTCAGGGGCTTCCCCAGTGGCGCAGTGGTTAAGAATCCGCCTGCCAATGCAGGGGACACGGGTTCGAGCCCTGGTCCAGGAAGATTGCACATGTCGCGGAGCAACTAAGCCCGTGCACCACAACTACTGAGTCTGCGCTCTAGAGCCCACGAGCCACAACTACTGAAGCCCGCGTGCCTAGAGTCCGTGCTCTGGAACAAGAGAAGCCACCGCAATGAGAAGCCTGTGCATCGCAACGAAGAGTAGCCCCTGCTCTCTGCAGCTAGAGAAAGCCCACACGTAGCAACGAAGACCCAACAAAGCCAAAAATAAATAAATTAAATAAATAAATTTATAAAAAAAATAGAGAATCAGCAAGGACCTACTACATAGCACAGGGAACTATACTCAATATTTTGTAATGAGCTGTAAGGGAAAAGAATCTGAAAAAGAATGTATACATACACACATATGTATAACTGAATCACATAGCTGTACACCTGAAACTAACATGACACTGTAGATCAACTATACTTCAATTTAAAAAAAGGAAAATAAACAAAGTCTACATATAACTTTAGGCATATTAAAAGGGCAATACAGTTGAGGGTATAGATTTAAAAAGTCACCAGGTAACAAAAAATACAGATGCTAGGTCACACATGGTATTTATTTACGGCTGTCCACAAATGACTATGCACACTGGCTTAATCGTGGATGTACAGAAACAGTCCTTCACTCCATGCATATGTAAATTAACTCATTCATTAGGGTCTGATTTTCAGGTTTATCCTAAATACATTCATTCAGAAGGCATTACTGGGCAGCAGGTATCAAAAAAAATCAAATCACTTTTTCGCCTCTGGCTTTCAGACACTAATCGAATTTCTTAATGGTTTGTGAATCCCTGTTGTGATTCCAGCTGGCCAACTACTGAACGGTTAGCATCACTCCTCAGGTTCTGTCGCTCTCCAGGCCTCACCACCCTCAAGCAGAAGACAGGCCCGCAGAACCAAGTGAGGCCTGGACCATATCTGAGAGGCCCTCTTTGCTGCCGGTGCTTTCTGTTTCTCTGTGCTTTCTGTTTCTCTCTCAGGTGACCTTGACCCAAAGCACTCTGAGCCAAGTCTACTCACACGGAAAATGACAGCCAAAGCAAGAGGATCCCCTGAGTCCTTTCCTTCCCCCAGTTTCCCGTGTTCAGCAGACACCCAATAAATGCTTGGGTTAACATGACCTGTGTAAGCCCCCTAGGAATCTCTTCCAGGAACTCCTCCAAAGCCTTTGCCAGGCAGCCACCGAGGAGCTGAAGAACAACAATGGTACCCATGGGGACCAGTGAGGGGAGAACTCGAAATGAAATGGGGATGACTGGAGATGCCACTTAAAGGGAATCTCAAAAACTCATTATAAATGATTCACTATTTAAGTCATTTCTTTTCTTTTCTTTTCTTTTTTTTTGCGGTACGCAGGGCTCTCACTGTTGTGGCCTCTCCCACTGCGGAGCACAGGCTCCGGACGCGCAGGCTCAGCGGCCATGGCTCACGGGCCCAGCCGCTCCGCAGCATGTGGGATCTTCCCGGACCGGGGCACGAACCCGCGTCCCCTGCATCGGCAGGCGGACTCTGAAGCACTGCGCCACCAGGGAAGCCCTAAGTCATTTCTTAAAGTTACATCTTCTCTCTTGAAAAACTGCTACACTTGGACGACGCTGTTGAATGTTGAGCAACCTGCAGTGACCGCTGTCCACCCCTCTGAGGTCAGGATGATGACACTGTCTCACCTGTACAAGGAAACAGTCATGACAATCTCTCACCTGCTTGGACGGTAGAGGCAGGAGGAAATGACCCCTGGCAATCCGAGGTCCAAGACCTATGACATTACTATTTTTCCAAACAGACAAGAGGCCAACCCTTTTTTCTCAAAGGCTAAGTGAGCCACCTTCTGCGGGGCAGACCGTCCTGTCCTTGAGGTCCTCAGTTTCAGGATGTCCGTCCCTGTGCCATCAGTGCTCCCATCCAAGCTGAGGTCCATTCTTCCCAGTGAGAGAGAAAAGCTGGTCCACACTACCTAAGGATCCCAGCCTCCTCCGGGCTAAACAACCCACTTCCCGGGCTGTTTCTCTGAACCCCGTTCTCTAAGCTTTAATCATCTTTCCATCTTCTCCAAACTATGGGGAAAAAGAGGTGCCCATTTTCGCATATGAGACGATAAGTAGGAATAGTACCAACATCTAAACTTTTTTTTAAAACACTTCTCCTTTTTATCTCACTGCTCTGAACGATTATTCTGACTTCGGGCTTACACATCAAAATATCACCTTCAGAAATATTCATGTGTGACCCATTATGAACCCTACAAAAAGTGGCTATATATGGCTAGCCATTCTTTTTCTTTTATATTTTTTTTCTACTTAGCTTTAAAAAACTATTCCTTTTAAATAAAATGTGGCATAACCACATACCATGGAATATTATTCAGCAATAAAAAGGAATGAAGTATTTGCTATGACATACATGAACCTTGAAAACATTATGCTAAGTGCAAGACGCCAGCCATAAAAGATTGCACGATTCCACTGAAATGAAATGTATAGAATAGGCAGATGATAGAGACAGAGTAGTTGTAGTTAGGGCCAGGGGGTTGGGGCGGGGTGTGGGGGTAACGTGGGGTGGGAAGGTTTAGGGGCGACAGCTAAGGGGTGCAGGGTTTCTTTTCTGGGTAATAAAAATGTTCCAAAATTGTCTGTGGTGTTGGTTAAACAACTCTATAAATATAATAAAAGGCACTGAATTGTATACTCTAAGTGAGTGAATTGTATGGGATGTGAATTATCCATATTCAGCTGTTAAAAGAAAAAAAGTCTATTCTTTCCATTTCAGACCACAGCTCAAACTTCTGAAAGTTATTAACTAATCATAGTCTAGGTGCTAAAATGTGACTACAGCCTCTTTTGCTCTTGTAGCTAAAGTAACATCTGCGAACTGTTTTAAAATCTCCATCAAAGACAGCAATGAGCCAATAATGGATATCTCTGAGTATGACTTTCCTCAAAAGGCAGAAATTATTTTCTCTATGGTATTTACATCATCTTATCATTTCAGAGAATGTCCCAAATGAGAGGCATCCAAAAGAAGTATGGGGATTGGGGTGCTGACACCTACTCTCTCTAGTGCTGTCTCCAGTGAATGTTTATGAGACCCATGGTACTATTTTCTAAGCCAAGTTAAGGTCCTTTGGTGAAGGGGGAAAAAAAATAAAGTTCCATAAACGTTTGAAATAAACAAACTTTAAATTTTGGATGTTTTTAAATCAGAAAAAAATAATCGCTAAGGTTGAAAAACCTGCAATTTTCATCTCCCTGGTTTACTGCTGCTCAGAAAAGGAAATTGGGTTATTCGGACAGGATTTGCCCTCCACAAAGGCATGCTGGCAACATTCCCCGGTGGCCTGATCTGTTTTGAGTCCTCTGTTAACAAAAGCTTCCTGAAACTGGGGACAGCATATGCTCTAGCCCATTGTCACAGGAGAGAGGGGTTCTCAGCATCACCCAGTAAACATGTCATCAGCTCCCTTTGCAAGAGCAAAAGCAGATGCTTAGAGCAAGCCCACTGTGAACTCTGACAGGGCAGGAAGATGGATGCATTTCAGAACAGAGGATCATTCCAGAAGACAAAAATACTTGCTCAGTTCTCAAGGGCTAGCTACTCGCTTACCCTCACTGGAAGATTTAGAAATACTATTAATTATTTCAAAATTATTACAAGAGCCATTTGGAACACCCAAAGAGCAGCTAGATTAATGACGGACTCAAACCTCTGAAATGAAGCCACTGCATGTGGAACTTCTAATACAGGCCATGTGCTGAATTTACAAATGTAATGTTTAGAATTTTATGGGAGACTGCACAAGTCTGCTATAAAGGCTTCATCTAGGAAACCCTTTGGGGACATTTTTTCACTCAAAAATTCATGTGAGTAATCAAAACCATCATATTCCACACAGCAGTCCGTATTGCAGTAATTTAATCTTAAACAAGTTCACTAAGATGTACTGACACAGATGTTTGAAAACAAATATCAAAGAAAGGACTGTTCAAAATGAGTCTTTTCTCAGAATATTTTAAAAGTATCAACGAATCATTTAAGCAAAGGGAGGGGAAGAAGGGCATTTGATTCTACAGATGGGCCTCTTTCTTAGGAAGTCTTGCTTAAACTCCTAGGTTCTGATCAGGGCTGGGACTAGGGTGAGGCAGGTGCCCGGCATGTACATTTCAAGGATGCACCAATCCTGGGGCTTGTGCAAATCAGCTTCAGCACCTGCAATGACCCCGCGTGGTGCTTCTCTACATCTGCACCCTCCGTACCCCACTCGCCTTACCCTAGTCCTGGCCTCCTCTCTGGTTACCAGTCCAATGTCAGTCCAGGATGGCACAGGCAATGGGAGAAAACAGTATATTAAACCTAAGAATAACCAAGAGCTTGGGAGTTCTAACAGCAGCTCCTAAACACGAAAATCGCTTTCCTTCCTTCTCCAGCTTTGACACCTCACTTAGAAAATGAGGGCGATATGATTGCCTAGCATGGCAAACAGTAAGTTAACAATTTAACTACTCTTCAGTATTAAAAGTAAGCATTAAGCGTCCAACTTTACACAGCAACCTCCGAAAGTGTGTAAGCACGATCAATTCATTCTTGGAAATACTTCCATGAGTCAACCTTCCTTAGATATGTGATGAGACGTAATTAACACAAAACACAGGCTTTTCTTATTTTTGCTGTGCCTGGGCGTGGCTCTCCACTAACACAGAAAAAAATACAATTACAGATTAAACCACTGACAGGTGTTAGTATTTAAAACTAAGATCACCAGACAGTTGCTGACAGGACACTATTCAAGAACGAGTCCTTTGTGGCTGCAGCAGTTGAAAAAGGTACTTGGACTGCGACCGTCTGCGTTTCTCCAGAACATGCTTTGGGGGGAAGACTGTGTATCAGATGCTTGTATTTAGAACATGGATTTTAAAGGAAACCCCCCACGTACAGCCTGCCAAGCCCTACACGCTGGTCCTCAGAGTGTGCATACCACACCAAGCAGCATCAGTAGCACCTGGGAGCTTGTAGAAATGCAAATGGTCAGGCCCCACCTGAGACTAGCTGAACCGGAACCTCTGGGTTGAGGCCCAGGAGTCAGTGGTTTAACAAGCCCCTCCAGGGGATTCTGATGCCTGTTCCATTCTGAGGGCCACTACCCTACAGGTAGGGTTCCTGGTAGCAGGACACGTGGGTTTTGCCACTGTCAATCTTTGTCCTCTGGGGGAAGGTATTTCCCCTCATAGGGAAAACAAAATGATGGAGCTTTGCAACGAATCCATCTACTAGCTGGGGGTTCACAGCACAGAATCCTGTGGCCGGCTGCACTGGTAGCAAGTACAGATTCCTGGGCTCACCTCCGGAGAGGCCGTACCGCTGGG
>NW_020837973.1:14217584-14317733 GCF_003676395.1 Aethalodelphis obliquidens
GAGGCCGTACCGCTGGGGCCCGGGCTCACCTCCGGAGAGGCCGTACCACTGGGTCCTGGGCTCGCCTCCAGAGAGGCTGTACCACTGGGCTGGGTGTAGGGGCCCAAGCATCCCAATTAGTAACCCCTCCAGTGACTCCGATGTGTAGCCAGGACTGGGAAGCACTGGAAGGGCCCCTGCAGCACTAAACATCACATCAGAAGTAACTGGGGAAAATGATCCTTTAGATCAGGTTTAGCAAACGTTTTCTGCAAAGGGCCAGATGGTTAACTTGAGGCTTTCTGGCTCCTGACTGTGCCACTGTAGCTTGAACTCAGTCTTAGATAAACCAATGAATGGGCATGGCTGTGTCCAATAAAACTTCCTCAAATTTGACTTTCTTATCATTTTCATGTGTCATAAAATATCATTCTTTTGATGTTTCTGCAAACATTTGAAAATGGAAGAACCATTCTTGGCTTGTAAGCTGTATGGAAACAGGCATTGGGCACAGGCCATGGTTTGCCACTGCTGCTTCAGTTCAACACTGGAGTAATTACATCAACTTTACTGAGTTCAGTCATGCTGTGTTCACGACATATGTAACTTCAATACAAACAGCTGCCTTCAAACAAGCTAGATGTTACTTTTTAGAACATCACCGAGGTTTCATTTGCACACAGCACAAACAGACAGCCTGACGACGCACACAGAGCAGTATACTGACCGTGCCCATCGCCCTGGAAGGGTCACGGGGCCCCCTCCCTGGGCACCATGCCTCCCACGTGCCTGTGTGGTTTGAATCCTTACCTTAAAAAGGCAGCGCAATCGGTCTGAAATAAAAGCTGGAAGTCAGTCACGCTTTCGCTGCAGGTCTGAGTAACAGACACTCCTTAGGCAGAAGTTAGCAGAAGAGGCAGGCACCCACTGGTTGGAAATAAGCCCCTGTCCTCTCCAGCGCGGGGCAGCTGCTTGCCACTCACCCATCCCTCCTTGGCTCTGCATCTCATCCAGCCCACGTGGGGCTGTCCAAGCCACAGGGCGAGTGCAGGGCTGGAGGGGTGCAGGAAACAGGCCCCTTACTGCCTGTGCCTTTACATCCCCGCCCCTCCCCCTCCCCAGGCCTTGCTTTCACCCCAGGACCTTATCCTTCCTTCAGACCCCAACCGCCTCCCTCTTGCCTTGAGGTAGAAACAGATAAGGTTCCCTCAGAAACCAATATAACTTCACTGAATTGTTGGAACACAAAGACCATCACGGACAGCCTCCGTGCGTGGAGCTCAGTGGAGGGATTCCAGGAAACTGCTTTAGCGCTGGGATTTCTCCCAGTACATATTAGAGAAACCTTCACAGTGCCTCACAGCCAGAAGAGGTGCCCAAACGCCGGGTTCTGTTCCAGACACAGAAAGGAAAGGAGGCAGGACTGCAGGCATGAGGAAGATGCGGACAAGGAAAGAACGAAACCTGTCTGCAGGGTCACAGCGTCAGGAAGGACAGGTCCTCCCCCGGAGCCCCGGGCCTCACAGGGCAGGGAGCAGCACAATTTGAAGTAAACAGCAAATGAGACGGGGAGAATTTATCTCAGGTCACAGTACACGCTGAGTCTGTGGTTCTCCAATTTCACCATGAAAGGCATCACCTGGGAACCTTGTTAAACTACAGACCCCTGGACCACCTGCACAGAAACGTGGACTTGGCAGATGGGAAAGAGGACCAAGGAAGCTGCGTCTTTCACGAGGGCCCTGATGACTGATTATGAAGCAGCCAGCCGGAGACTCACACACGGACCAACACCGCACTAGTGTTTGGGACGTTTGAACCCAAATGTCCCACTCAAACAGAGTATCCAACTAGAGAGGGTGTGACTAGAGAGGTGGAGATGGAAAGACCAAGAACGGTTCAATTCCCTGGAGAAAGAGGGAGACGGGGGCACTCCAGGGTCCCTTGGAGATGAGGCCCCAGTGGACAGCTGGACGGACAGAGGGAACTGAGTTCTCAGAGAAACTGTGGGCACTGGAGACATTCCACAGAACCATCTAAGTGTCCAGAAAAGAAGCTATAGAAGAAAAAGTGAAGGCCTAGAAATCATGGGTAACATGAACGTTTTCTAAGCCCAGTATGCCAAAGTTGTGCTTTTTCAACAACTTTTAATGGACTATTTCGATAGGATGCTCATTCGGTCTACGAAATAGTTCTGAACTTGACTGCTTATTAAGTGGTACCCAGGAAGCTTTCTAAAAACACACAGGGCCTGAGTCCCAGCTGAGATTCTGATTTCTTTGTTTTGGGGCAGGGCCAAGGCTCTTGGTAGAAGCTTCCCAGTGAATTTAATGTGCAGCCAGGGTTGAGAACTAACCCCGGCAGAAGCAGCAGCGTGGAAACGAGATTGTGAACACAAGACGATGAAACATTAAAATTTTAAAAAGGGGGATTTTCGCCGATCCATCTATTTCCCTGGAGCAATAAAACATAATAAGAGCAAAAAGCCACCACAAAGGAAGAGGAAATTGGGAAGGTGGTACCACTGGTGCAACCTACCGATCTTCAAGAGTAACTTCAAGAGAAAGCACAAAGGTCGTGACCAGAAAGGAGACAAGAACACTCAATCCCAGGGGCCTGAAGAGGGAAAAGAAATGAACTCAGGGAAACAGTCAGGACGGGCAGTCACCGGGCCTGAGAAGGTAAACAGGCAACGACCCCCATCACTGGCCTCACCCTGTCCTACCTCACACTTCTCTGGAGGAAGTAACATGATCAAGTGAAAAGTCGATCAAATCTGGATCCAAACCCCACCTCTACTAACTCATCACTGACCAAGTGTGGGCTCTTGGAAATGCTATTTCACGGAAGATCAATCTCTGTGTCAATAAGTACGGCTGACCACGCCTTCCTAGGGGAGTTGAGGATTAAATAGGACAAACGGAAGGAATATGCAGCAACATGGTGCCTCGCAGAGAGATGTCACCAGCAAACGGCACTCTCTTCCCTTTACCCATCCTAAACGCCAACCCTCATGAGGAGGACACAGCTTAGAAATGGGGTGCCCCCCTTTCCCACAGCTCCCAGGGAGGTGACCGTGGGACAATGTGGTCCCCTAGTCTCATCATAGTGACAGCCTGGGTGGAACTCAACAGACAGCTAAAGTTGGAATCAGGCAAGAGAGGACTTTCACACCATCCCAAGTCTTGCAGTGCGGGGACCCCAATAGGTCTTTGTAGACAGACTGGGTAACCAATTCCCGGTGCATATCACTGAGTCTTCCAGAAAACTGGTTCCAAATAACAGGTCTATAACTGAACTTCTGAAATGGTCTGAATCTCAGTCACACCCAACGACTGCCTGAATCTGTTCTAATAAATTGTCTCGGCATTTTCTACTGAAATTGCACACAGCATTCAATGGTGCCACGTCTGATTCCCATAGATAATTTTCTGAACTGTTTTTGTTTTCAAAGTCTTCACATACATTTTTCACAAAATGACACTTATAATAAAGGTATAGTAGTAAAGCCTTAAAAGAAAAAGAAAAATTGAGTCTTGATTTAATCAGTTTTCGGCATCACCTCCCCCAGTAGTAAGTTACCACCCGGTCTGAGCTTGGTACCCAGCATTAATGTGCTGATTATTTTCAGTATTCATGGGTATCGAGAATGCAAGGTAGTCTCCTGCTTACCTTCAAGTATGAGCAATTTGATTTGCTAAACTAACTACAAAACTGAAAGCAACCACGGGTCCAAAGGAACAAAACATCTGCCCTTCTCTTTGTGCCCGGACACTAGCAATGCAGGACCAGGATTCCTGGGGGTTGCAGGAAGAGGCTGGGTATACCACAGGCTCCCAGAGGCAAAAGTCGGCTGAGCTACCCAGAGCAGAGCCTGGAATCCAGCAGTGGACCGAAGATGGGACGCACAGGCAGGCCAGAGGCAGGCTGGGATCCAAATAATAGGCACGCCTAAGGGATGGAAAGAGGAGGCTCATTCAATGGACCCAGGAAGGAAAGAGGAGGCCAAAGTCGAGAGATATCCACAAAGGAGAAAGTCAACAAGTTGGCCCAACCAAGGGCAGGAAGCCCCAGAAGGTCATGACCCAGGGCAGAAGTCATCTGTTCTCTCCTGCATAATCACTGTATGTGTGGTCAGCTAGAGGCTCACTGGGGCCAGTAAATACTGTGAACAGAGATCCAACCCCTCCCTCCCATCCACCCGCCCAGGGGGATGCCAGACAGGGAGGGGCCCAGCTGACCAGTCCAAAGGCTTGGTGGGAAGGCAAAGCCTGTCCTGAAAGCAAGGGTCAGAAATAAACTGGATTCCCAATCCACTTAAGCTGGATTTACTTAAAGGAGCAGGGAGACAGGCCCCAGAGACAGGGGAATCTTAAGGTCTCACCGGTGAATTTTTCAGAGGTGCTGGGAATAGGGCAGGTGACAGAAGTGGTGTGCACCCTTGGCAAGCCAAGGTCGGTGACACCTGACACGGCCCACGCGCCTCAGCACACCAGTGGATCTTGTCGGGTTTGTCACGGTAAACTGCTTCCTGTTTCAGTGTAGATGTTGAAGTATATAGAATTATCATCTCAGGTTTCAAAATGCCAAACTTTGGAAAAATATTCTGCACCAAACTCAACACCCACCTACTCCCCCTTGAAAAATGAAAGTGCAGTTTGTATGTTTTTGGAGTCTATCAAGTGAAATCGTTCCTTTGAAAAAGAAACTCCCTTTAATTATCTTCAATGCTCTTTATTGTGCTCTGGTCTTATGGCCTAAGGGTGGTTTAGATAGAAACAACACAGCGAAACTCCCAACAGGACTCTTGTGACAGGAGGCTTTTTCTTCTGTCCCTTGTGGTCCGTTCAGACTTGTGATTTCTTTATTAAAACATTATATGATAACAGTCTCAACAGAGTACACATCATTCTAATAACTTGCTTGGCTCCGTGCTGACTACAAATGGAGCTTCACCACGCATTCAGCATTTGAGCGCCTCCACGGGCCAGGCTCTGCTTCTAGGAGCTAAGGACACAGCAATGTGTCCATTCTCAGAGAGCTTGGTGAGGAGACACAGGAAAAAAAAAAAAAAAATCAAATAATTGCACATGATACAATGTCAAGGTAGCGGCCCTCTTGTATGGAGAGGTTGAAAAGGCCTCTGTGAAAAGGTCTTCATCCAGGCATTCATCCCTGAATGAAGGTGGGGAAGGCCAGGCACATCTCTGCAGGACCCAAGTTCTCGAAAGGGAAAGACAAGCCCTCCGTTGGCTAGAGTGACCACCTCTTCCCAAGTTACAGTAAGCAAGTGTCCGCACATGCAGATTTACAAATACGCACATGTTTTTTCCTGGAGCTGAGTGCACCAACAATCAGACTGTTTTTTTCCTATACTCCCAGAGTGAAAATTATTTGACTTTCCATCTTTGAGCCACGAGATGCCAAACCAGATTCTTGGAAGAGATCTAGATAGTCAACCACGTGGCTTTCAGGCCTACGAACAATTTTTTCACTCTAAACCAAGGAAGTTGGACAAACAGTCTACTTGGTCTTTAGAGCAAGACAAAGCCCCAGTGGTGCTCAGTCTCTAGAGTATAGACTTCTGACTCTAAGCAACTCCACGGGCTGGTGTTTAATATCCATCTCAGAGACGGGTGTTTCCAGGATGAAATAGTAAAATGTGAGAAAAGCACAGGAATTTAAGAGTTTCCCAGCTTAATACAGCTGCACTGTTTTGATGGAAGTGAATTCCAAGAATAACAGATGGACCCATACTGAAGTTAACAAAGGAAATCACATACATCTGATTTTTTAAAAAATTATCTGCCGCTTGTCGAAAGCATGTCCCTCTTTCCTCTGGCTTTCTGGATGGCCGTGCAGCCACCTTCCTCCTGAGAAGGGCCCTTCACCCACCCACAGGGGCAGCACCGTCCACCCCCACGCACACATCACAAGGTCAGCGCCAAATGCCCATCGGTGGTCAGCAGATCTAAGTCAACATTCAATTCTCCATCCTTGGACTCTTGAGCTAGGTCTACACCACTTCTTTCTTGACAGTGTCTATTCCTTAAGAAAGAATACAAACCAGAGTTTCTAACGTGCTTGTATACCTAGAAGCAGCACAACAAAAGGTATCCAAGAAGAAAGTAGTTTAACAACAAATTGCATAGGGAGTTAGTGCTTGATGCTTACTGAGTTTCTGTTTGGAGTGATGAAAAAGTTTTGGAAATAGTGGTGACGGCTGCACACATTATGAATGTAATTAATGCCACTGAATTGTACACTCAAAAACATTTAAAGTAGTCAATTCTGTGTAATTTATATTTACTACAAATAAACACACACACAAGAAAGCCCAAATTCCAGTTCAAAAAAATAAATTGTATATTTATCCATTCATTTTTCTTTCAACTCAAATTTGGACATTTGTTGAAGTAAGTCAGACAGAGAAAGACAAAAATCATGTGATATCACTTACATGTGGAATCCAAAAAAATGGCACAAATGAACTTGTTTACAAAACAGAAATAGACTCACAGACATAGAAAACAAATTTATGGTTACCAAAGGGGAAGGGGGAGAGGAGAGGGATAAATTAGGAGCTTTGGATTAACAAAGCACTGTATATAAAACAGACAACAAGGAGGGCTTCCCTGGTGGCGCAGTAGTTGGGAGTCCGCCTGCCGACGCAGGGGACACGGGTTCGTGCCCCGGTCCGGGAAGATCCCACATGCCGCGCAGTGGCTGGGCCCGTGAGCCATGGCCGCTGAGCCTGCATGTCCGGAGCCTGTGCTCCGCAACGGGAGAGGCTACAACAGTGAGAGGCCCGCGTACCGCAAAAAAAAAAAAAAAAAGATAACAAGGACCTACTGTATAGCACAGGGAACTACATTCAATATCTTGTAATAACCTATAATGGAAAAGAATCTGAAAAAGAATAGATATTTATACATATGTATAACTGAATCACTTTGCTATATACCTGAAACTAACACAACATTGTAAATTAACTATACTTCCATTCCAAAAATGGTTAAAATTAAAAAAAATTTTTGGACCTTTGCAGGAGAGATCAATCATAGCAAATATTTTACACACCCATCCAAAAAATTGAAAACCCCAAAAGGAATACAATGTCATAGCTGTTAACAAACACACAGACATACACACAACAGAATTTAATATGGCAGTGGTACCCCAAAAGCCAGGGCTGTATATACTATTTTAGGGATATGCTTTGGCTCTCAACTGGACTGCAAAAAAACTACTTTGTTAAACTTTACTGTATGCCAAAAATTCTACCTTTAAATCAAAAACATATCGATAAGCTAAAACACACAATTAAAATAGAGGGCAATTAACACACTCTTAGGCATAACCACAGGAAACTGCCTTTTCAGCTCCCTCATCCTACAGAGATGGCGACTTCCTATGGTTCAACGGAACCCACAGGTTAATTTGGCTGGAAGCACCGACTGCAACACCAGGGATACCTGACACTTGAGGGGCTACAGGGAGCGAAAATATAATGTTTCTCTCCTTTTGAGGAAAAAATGGGTAAAGTTTCCCCCAAATAAGTGCATTAATATAAGACTGTTTCTCTTTACCAAAAAGGAGAAGAAAGATTGAAAAGGGGACAGAATATACTTTTTGGTTTTTTGTTTGTTTTAAATTTATTTATTTTATTTATTTATTTCTGGCTGCGTTGGATCTTCGTTGCTGTGTGCGGGCTTTCTCTAGTTGCGGTGAGCGGGGGCTACTCTTCGCTCCGGTGCACAGGCTTCTCATTGCGGTGGCTTCTCTTGTTGCGGAGCACGGGCTCCAGCCATGCGGGCTTCAGCAGTTGTAGAACATGGGCTTCCGTAGTTGCGGCACGTGGGCTTCAGTAGTTGTGGCACACGGGCCCAGTTGCTCTGCGGCATGTGGGATCTTCCCGGACCAGGGCTCGAACCCGTGTCCCCTCCATTGGCAGGCGGATTCTTAACCACTGCGCCACCAGGGAAGCCCTGCTTTTTTCTTTCTTTGAACAACATAAAAGCAACAGAATTACGTGCAGGCCAGCTGACTACAAAGACTCTGTCCTGTTGTTCAAGAATTCGGCTCTGAGAGTCACAGTATCCTAATGACACCACTTCTGCATCATTAACGTCGTCCCCCCAAACTCCTTCCCTCCATCTTTGTAAGTTTAGCTGTCTCCCTGCTGGTTTCCCCCCGCCTGCCGCCACCATTCACGGGAGCTGCCCTGGGGGGGCCCTACCCGACCTGGGGGGCCATGCCGACTGCTGCTCGCTCACTCCGCATCCGCTCACAGAGAAGGAGCTGGCGGGGGAGACCTCTTTACGCCGGCACCTGTCTCTGCCAACTGGCTTTGCCAGTGAAGCCAGGAAGGCAGCTTCTGCGGCTGCTGAAAAGGGCTGGCATTCCTGGGCTCTCCGGGGCCAGCGTGCGCAGTCAGCTTCCTCTCAGATGACATTCTCAACTCTGTTAAAAGCTCCAGGCTCCACACTTCCCTCGAGAAGTCAGATCTGACCTGTTCCCACCTCAAGATGAAATCACTCAGTTCTAGTTGTCTGATTCCTGACAATAAGGGGGGTTGCAGGGTAACCTTCGGAGCTCTGAAATGGGAGACATTCTGGGCTGTGCCGCGGTCAATCTTCCAGCACTCAACAGGCTCGCGGGAGATTTCTCTGTGACGCAGGAGTGGACCCGTACGGGATGCGGAGAGGTCAAAAAGCTGCCGCATCCATAGGACATTCAAGGGACACAAAAAGACACCCATCAATGGGGGCAAAGTGAAGGGGTAAAAAAAAGCAAAGAAAAGCATCTGGACAGAGCAGAAAGTGTATGAAAAATAACCAAAAATGCAATGAAAAATCACTACACTAACCCATCATCCAGTTCGACAAAACTCGGCCCACAGTATTAATTTTAACAAGTCAAAGTGAAGGTCAAACCCAAAAGGTTAGAGATGGCTTTAAATGGGAGACGTGATTATAAATGATGAGAGTTATGTTTCCTGTGTGGCCTGCGGAATTCTGACCATCTTGGAGGGTGGGGGATGACTTGAAAGAACCAGGCAATCTAAAGGCCTTTTTGTGGATTAATAAAATGAGAAGAATAACTTTTAAAACCGAGTCTAATTATACTTGGTGCAAATAAGAGAAGGGCAGGGAGGAGGGCATTTACTTGTAGATTGGGATGATTAATTCTCCAGCCAGTAAAATATTTCAGGAGACCCCACAGAGAGACAATGCAAACAGAAAACCCAACAGGATGGTTGCAGAGAGTAAGTGTCTTGATTAAGTTGACTGGGGTAAGTTAAAAACCTACCCCTTAAAGTACAATTAGGTAAATTGATATCACTATAAGCTATTTCAGAGCGATCAAATTAGGCTCTTTTCAGGAAGGATAATAAAATAGTTGACTCTCAAAGTAAAAAATCTAATTTAAAACTCATTAGTCAATTCTACAATGTTCCAAAAGGGTGCTTCAGTGATCACCCACATGCCTGGTGAACGTTTTAGAAAAGACAAAAACATTCAGTGCCAACTTCCATCCTACCCTGTTCACCAGAGTCGATCTTTTAGCCAAATATGGACCCTGCAGAGCCACAAAAGCACGGTGCTCTTCTACAACTCTGTCCAAGGCTTCACGTGCAAGAAGACAAGTCATTTCTAACTTGCAGAGCACGTGCTGACCTACCCACGTGCTTCGTGCTCCAGAAGCCACAACTATGCATTTTTTCAAAGTGTGTTAGCATGTCACTCGCACTTTTCTTTTCCCATCGGCAAATACTTCACAGCGAGTATAACGTAAGTTATGAGTCAAATGGGAACGTTTTGGTCCCCTGCACTCCTGGGACCAACCTACAGCAGTTTAAATTTTGGTGTGGGATGGAATTGTAGATTAACATAAAACTATCTCCTTGGCGAAAAAAGAATAGCTGAGCAAATGTGCAAAACCCTCAGAGACTGAATGAAGTAAGAAAACGGGCCCTTTAGGGCTCTCACCAAAAAACAACACCGCGTGATCTCCTATCTACCCCCGTCCCCGTGACCTCATTTTAGGATTTTAGTTACTCGTAGCTCCGCTTGGTTTCCGACACGAAACAGGATTTTGAAAACTGCTTTTTAATCCACCTGAGCACTATTTCGCCGCAGTCAGCACAATCCCTGGCCACGCTTGAGGTGAAATGACTGCTGGAATTGGGGGTGGGGTGGGGGGAGGGATGGAATGCACAGAGAGGAAGGGAAAGCTTCTCAGGGCCTGGGGAAAATTTTCCACCGCTGCCTCAAGCTCTTTTCCTTACATTTGCTTCGTCCGAAACAGTAGCACGGGTAGTCCACAGGGGACTGAGAGTAATTCCTGCTCTTCACTGTAGTAACTACGACCCTAAGGCAGTTCTCCGACTCAAACACGGACCCGCAGCATCCATGCCACCAGGTAGCTGGTGAGAAATGCAGACTCTCAGCCCCCAGCCCAGACCTGCCGATCAGAAGCTGCATCCGAAACAAGACCCCCAGGTGACTCCTGTACAGTAAACCAAAGCGAAATTCAACTAATCGTTTGGAAGCTGTTCACAGATTCTGAGCGGTCCTATTTTGGTAACATAAAAATAAAAAAACTGGAACTGTTTATAGAGATACAGAACAATACCCACTTGACAGCTTTTACCCGTTACCATTTGACCTCAAACGCTGATATCTTTTTTCTACTGTGGGAAGATGTACACACTGACATAAAAAGGATGACAATGGCAAATTTTAAGTGTACAGTTCAGTGGCATCAAGCACAGTCACATTGTTGTGCAACCATCACCATGATGCATCTTCAGAACTTTTTCATCTTCCCAAACTAAAACTCTGGGCCCATTCAATAACGCCCCATTCTCCCTTTCTGTAGAAACACCAATATCCTAACACCCTTTAACAACATACCAAATTGGGCTGAAATTAGCCCATACTTTGAAAAGTTACCACGGGTTTGATCAGGACAAGGTCATGCTCTACATCTCTGGCCCTGATTCCTTCAGAAATCTATATCAGATAAACAGCAGGTGTGTCTGTCCTGGGGACCAGAACCAGGTAATGAACTTCTAACCCTTGGTGGCTACGCCTGTATGTTCCACAGGGAATCTGTAATGTCAAGAGAGGAAGAAGTAGGTCAGAAAAGAGAGAAACAAAAGTCTTCTGGCCACTGCCAGCTCCTGATCCATGTCTTTCCAACCTGCCTCACTTCTGTCACATTTTAAACCCTGTATTTCCTACATGGGTCACCAAGCTAATTACAGTTGTCATACTTGGGAATGACAGAGCGGACAGTGTAAGACCAAGGATTTGATGACCGATTGAAGACTCGAAGTCAAATTTGGGAGTTGTTTCCACGTTTAAGTATATGCTTTTCTGGTTTAGTTCTTTCTAAAGCCATAATCCATAAGTACCGTCAAGAAGGAAGAGAATTGCTGACCTGACCAACCCTTTCCATGCCTCACGGAGGGCTGCCCATTGACCAGCTGGCAATGGTGTCACAGGACACAGACTGCTGACCACGCGACACCGACAGTAAGTAGCACTAACAGGCTGCTAGAATTGCTGTGACGCCTCTGCGGAGCAAAGCGAAGTTTGATAGGAACAGAAAGCATCCTCAGAATCTCCAAGACACTCCGTTAAGCAAAATAAGCCAGTAACAGAAAAGGACAAATGCTGTTATGATTCCACTCATATAAGTATCTAAAGGAGTCAAAATCATAGAGACAGAAAGTAGAAAGGTGGTTACCAAGTGCTGGGGGAGGTGAGATGGGGAATTAAGAGTTTGCTAGGTACAGAGTCTCAGTATTACAAGATGAAAAAGTTCTAGAAATCTACTGCCCGACAACGGGAACGGACTTAACACTACTGAACTATACATTTCAACGTGGTTAAGATGGGAATTTTAACGTTATGTGGTTTTTATCACAATTTTTCTTAAGAGGAAAAAAAGGGGAAAAAAGTAAAGTATCTTTGGGATTAAAACATAAGTAGACCTAATTATTGTAATGTAATAAAAATAGTTATAGGGAGAAAAACAAACAAACAAAATAATAAGTCGACAAAAATAGAAAAGAATTCCCCATTAAGTTCTGTCAAGTCAGGTACACGGTTTAAATACTGTTTTCCCTTTTTTATTATCATCTTGAAAAGTATGTACAAGGCCTGAAAGAAACTGAATTCTCATCTGGGGAAAGTGAGATGGCAAGAGGGGAGGAGTGAAGGCAAGACAGAAAAATGCTGGCCAGGTCACTTGGTCCTTAGTTTACAGGTCACATCACACTACCCGAGAACCTGATGGGAAAGAGACCAGACGGGGCATCAGTGACTGGGAGACACTGGATTCCCAGTGGTCTCTTTGCTCCCCTCTCCCTGCACCCACCACCCCCCTCTCTCCATTGCACATCACAGCTATATCTTCATCAACAGACAAATACTGAAGCACCATTCAAGACTCTCGGATGAAAAAGTAACTGAGGAATTGCAAAATAGCCCAGAAACATCACTGCTTATTAATCCAAGAAATGAGGAATGTACCACCAAGAGGATCATCTCTGCTCAAGGTTTTGATAACCAAGTAGCCCATCAGCCGCAAACTATACAACACTGACCTTGAAGGTTTTGTTCTCAACACAACTTGCAAACAAAATTCAGCAACTGAGAGTTTGAAATACTCGCATATGATGTCATTTTAGTCCTTTATGTCTTCAATTTTAATATGTGTCTCTGTGGGAGGTACCCATTTCTAAAATTAAAATTCCTTGGGATTAAAGACACACACGACTATATATAAGATAGGTAACCAACAAGGACCTACTGTGTAGCACAGCGAACTCTACTCAATATCTTGTAATAACCTATAATGGAAAAGAATCTGGAAAAAAAATTTCTATATAACTGAATCACTGTGCTATACACCTGAAACTAACACAACATTGTAAATTAACTATATTTCAATTTAAAAAAATTTTAATTGGTTTCCTTATAAAATGGAGAAACTGGGCTCCTTTCACCATTGTCCAAATATAAGCAGTGGGCCAGTTTCTGGATTCAGGTATTTGTTTTCAGTGATATGGCTTTTCACTTGTTTTACACTGAAGAATAGGGGCCCTGGAGCAGTGGTTCCCACAAACAGAAGGAGCTTTTTCAGTTGCTTCACAAGCTGATGAAGAGGCTCAGGTTAGGTGGTTTGGTGCATCCTGTCCTTACAGGGACCAGGACACTGCTACAGTCTCACTGGCAGGCCAGTACTTCCAACACTAGGAAAGTTGACGAATTTTAAGGGAACGTGGTCATGAAACCAATCGGGAAATATTGATATATTTGAACTTTTTCTCAAATTGCTTGCACCCTATACTTCTGATTCTTCTTGATCCCCAGGAAGGAAACCAGCCAAGTGTGGTGCTCTTCTGTCCAGTACTAGTTAGAACACTTTGATTTCGACTTGGGAGAATTTTTTATTGTGTCGCTCACACACTCGAGGTGTGCATTACACATTCCTTTTGGGATTCTGTTGTATCACTTAGAAAAGATGTTTAAGGTATGAAGGGCGAGGAGAATAAGCACACGTGCCCTTACGTAGGGTCACCCAAGGAAGCAGAACACGGATGTCACGAAGCTGCAGGGACTCTGCTCACCTGACCATAGTCCGTCCGGAAGACAATGACGCCCTCTGCACAGGAATTTACAGTACTTGGAAAATGCTGGCCATTTTCTCTCAGCCAGACCCGTGTTCCCTGTAAACAAAACAAGCAGGATTTAACTATGAGTTTGGATTGCATTTTGTGGCAAAACACCACTCTTAAAATTACTATGACTACTACATTCCTTAAAAATCACCTTTTGAAAAGCAAACATCTTTCTCAAATAAGCAAGGAATGAATCTTCAAAGAAAGCATCACCCACAGCCTTACACGTGTACAAGTGTGACTGAGACAGAGTCCCACCAGACAGAGAAAGGACAGAGAAAATAGTACTAAAATGCAACTGAGGGACTTCCCTGGTGGCGCAGTAGTTAAGAATCCACCTGTCAATGCAGGGGACACGGGTTCGAGCCCTGGTCCGGGAAGATCCCACATGCCACGGAGCAACTGAGCCCGTGTGCCACAACTACTGAGCCTGCGTGCCTAGAGTCTGTGCTCCGCAACAACAGAAGCTACCGCAATGAGAAGCCCGTGCACTGCAACGAAAAGTAGCCCCCGCTCGCCGCAAACAGAGGAAGCCCGCGTGCAGCAATGAAGACCCAACACAGCCAAAACCAAAAAATTAATTAATTAAAATGCAATTGATTTATATGGATTATATCTTCACATACACGCTTTAAGGCAAGCACCATTATCATCCCATTTTACAGATGGAGAAGTGGAGGCCTAGAGGTAAAGAAACTTGCCCAGCATCACACATCCAGAAACCACAAGTTTAACCAGGTCACCACACTGCTTCACCCCAAGTCAAGAACTCTTTGGGACCTTCAGGCTCCATCTTCCCGGGTCCAAGCCCCATGCACTTGCCCACTTGGAGGGCATCAGGACACTCCACTGACTTCCTACTTGGACCAAATCCACGTGTCAACTAGACTCTCCAAGGGAGGGATTATTTTTTAGTAAATATCACAACCCAATCCACTGGTGTGAATTTTGGTAGGATTCCACCAGACACCAAATGCACCGCAAAGTTTGCGATGATATCCCAACAGATAACAACTTCCAGATCCTACTGTTTTAACCTGGGGCACAATTTTTTGGCATTGATTTCATTTCCCTTTTTTATTTCTCCACTGGGCAAAGAAAATGACAACCATAATACTTAGCTTTTCAATGCTGAATTTCCTCTTTCTTTGATTTCACAACATGAAAACTGTTTGTTTTCAAGGACAAGGGATAAAAAAAAGTTTGAAGAAATTATTGGGTGTTCACTGATCAAATTATAAAGAGTTATCTTTATGGGAATTCTTGTACATGGTGATGCGAATGTAAATTGGTGCAGCCACTATGCAAACAGTACGGAGGTTCCTTAAAAAACTAAAAGTTGAACTACGACATGATCCAGCAATTCCACTCCTGGGTACATATCCAGAAAAAACAAAAACATTAGTTCCAAAAGAAACACTTACCCCAGTGTTCACAGCAGCACTATTTACAACAGCCAGACAGGGAAGCAACCCAAGTGCCCATCAACAGACAACTGGATAAAGAAGATGTGTGTATGTGTGTGTGTGTGCATGTGAAAATTACTCAGCCATAAACAATAATGAAATACTGCCAGTTGCAGCAACGTGGATGGACCTAGATCAATTATGCTTGGTGAAGTAAGACAGAGAAAGACAAATACTGTATGATATCACTTATATGTGGAATCTAAAAAAATAACACAAATGAATGTATATGCAAAACAGGAACAGACTCACAGATACAGAAAACAAACTAGTGGTTACCAAAGGGAGGGAAGAGGGACAAATTAGGGGTATGGGATTAACAAATACAAACTATTATACATAAAATAGATAAGCAACAAGGATATACTCTATAGCACAGGGAATCATATCCATTATCTTACATAATATCCATTAACCTATAATGGAATATAATCTGCAAAACTAGTAAATCACTATGCTATACACCTGCAACTAACACAATATTCTAAATCAACTATACTTCAATAAACAAATACTTATTTTTTAAAGAGAATTACCTTTATGACTTATGTATACCCAATGTGCTGAAATCGCTTTAGTATCTCATTATGTTATTTCTACTCTGCTCAACAATTTCATCAACTCCAACAAAAATGAAAGAGTGGAAATTTAATACCAAAATTATCACTTGAAATAGCACATAAACTTCTTCTAGAACTTTCAACCTCATTTCATTGATCTGCTTAATTTCTGGGGTTTTTTTTGCTGTACGCGGGCCTCTCACTGTTGTGGCCTCTCCCGTTGTGGAGCACAGGCTCCGGACGCGCAGGCTCAGCGGCCATGGCTCACGGGCCCAGCCGCTCCGCGGCATGTGGGATCCTCCCGGACCGGGGCACGAACCCGTGTCCCCTGCATCGGCAGGTGGACTCCCAACCACTGCGCCACCAGGGAAGCCCTAATTTCTCTTTTGATTTGAAATGTTAAGTGAAATATTAAAAATATATTGGTTATACATTCAACTTCTAGTTTAAGGGACTACTGTCACTCTCAACACAGAGAGATGGCAGGGGGAAAGCAATATAAAAGTAAACTAAGTATACCCATCACTTTATGCTACTTTAAGTTGTGTTACTAATAGCATAAATAGTAGCTTCCAGTAATGGAGTGCCCATGAGGTGTCACAGTCACATGCTAAGAGCCTCAATAATACTAATACTAACCTAATCTTTGGTAAGAAAGGAATCCCTGCCCCGAAACTGAAGTTCAGAGCTTAAGTCCTTACCTAATGTCACACAGCTGGTGACCAAGCCAGGTCTCAAATCTTTCCAATTCCTAATTCCATGCTCTTTCCACACATCACACTGTCTCCTTAAAGTAATTCAGAAATCAATAAAATGCGCTAATAGGTCAGTCAACAACTAACACACAAAGGTCCCTTTAAGTGTTCAGTTATCACACACAACTCCTTCTAAAAGGGAAAATTTAATATATAAAAATCCAACTTACAAGTTACTCCCTCAGTGCCAATGTTGATCCTGCTTAAAATACACCAGCCAGGACCTAAAACGTTTGTTGTCAGCACTGTGACTCAGGATCCCTCGTAAGTCACCCTTGAGTTCAATGAAAGCATTTGGGGTCAGCAAGCTAGACCCTGGGGCTCTGGAAGGAGGGGGACCCAGAGGCAGGGCCACATGTGCATGAGGTTCCACAAGCGTTTCCGCCAAGATCAAGGTGGCTGGAGCCCAAGGTTAAAACGGCACCGGCTCCTGTTTCCCTTACGAGTTCTGTGACTCTCCCAGCATCCCCGCTACAACTCTATACAAGGACCTCCACATGGGTATCCCCTTTCTCTTTATTGTGGGAATTTTAAGTTGTTAACTCCAAACTTCTTCAACCCTCCCTCCGTAGAGGGGTTGAAATTCTCCATGATAAAGATGGAAAAGAGCATCAAAAATGAGTATGAAGTGTTTCTCTATAAACCCTGAACTGTCTTATTTAAAGAACACACGTAACACCAACATGGCCGAGTTGCCATGCCTGCACAGGTCAGTCACAGACCTCCGAATCCCACTTTGGGCTAAGACACAGGTAACGTCCAGAAAGAAGGACACGACTGTTTGTCAGTCCCGATTTCTTTATTAGCAAACAGCTCCTTTCCAAAAAGGGCGTTTACTACAGGCATCTCTAAGACTGCTCTCTTTCAAATATCATTCCACACCCAAACTGCAGTATTTGTAATGTTCTAGAAAGAGACTTCCAAGTGCCTGAACTACTTTTTCATTCTTTTTAAAATTCACATGTCAGAGACTGCAACATTGAAAGCTTTCAAATACCTCCGTGTACACTCATACACACACACACACACTCACTTAAATGGGAATTTTCAAACTCATAAGGTAAAAACTTTTACTCATTAGGTAAAACCATAAAATAATTCACAGTGGACCTCCAACCCAGAATCCTGAATCCAAAGCTTTGTTTGCTATGACCATCATCTGCTTTGCTTTGATCAAAAAGGATTTCATGCCCCTGTTGACCAAGTATCAAAACTGTCTATTTAGTATGAATAAACAGTATGTTATGAAACATTACTGAATTAATATAAACTGTCACCAGAATTAATATAAACCTCCCAACTCCCAGGGGGTACACTGCATGCAGTTTCTTTTACTTGAGTTTTCTTGTTCTTTTCACCTTCTCATTTGAAAGTATGACCAAGCCCTTGTTGACACAGTCCTTCCTACATGAACAAACACACAGCTCAACCTCCTTAGTCCAAAGGTCTTTCTCAAGAGGTGTGAAGAGCTGCTAATAAACAAGTTTTACAAAATCCGCCCAGATTTCAAATCTAGAGCCCCACTGGCCAGTTTTCCTAAACCTACAGCGGTATCTTCCCCAGACAGGAAGGGAAATGCATTCGAAACACTCCCTTTGTTCTTTGAAAAAGTTTAAACAGGCAATTTTCATAGAATCAGAATTGCAAAGTAAAACTGGTGAAATGGATATTTTTACATAGATTGTTCTGGGTGGTTTCTCTCATCCCCCAAACTTTCTGCTTCCATTCCATTAGAATAGAACACATATGCCCAGGTCCAGGAAAGAGGCCACCCACAAGCATCTGAAAACGAAATCACAGAAAGACATTTACCAGACCATCCAAGTTTGAGTGGGGAAGAAAAATGTGCCCACCATATGCAAACCATTATATTCTCTCACTGTTAAATAAGACTGATAATTTAATGTACAATGCAGGCATATGGAGAAAGCTCCTAGCCGATGGAGAAAACTCACAATTGGAGCAAAGATACGCCTTTAAAAGTAGGTGGAACAAGTTTGATCATAAAATAGATGTTTTATTAAAACTTGGGACGTTTTCATCTTAATCTGAGACAGATACGTGTTAAATTCAACTTCTAAAAACTTTTTCTGCACATAATCAGCAGTAATAGTTTTACAAGACAAAGCACTTGCACAGAAAATTCCCACCTCTTTGACCTTTAGAGCAATCCTATAAGGCGGCGAGTAATACCATCCCTTCAAAAATAAGGTTTCCATTGCCAACAAATGATTTCCTGGCTCTAATAAAAAAAAGACTGACCATACCAAGTGCTGGTGACAATGTGGAGAAACTGGCAGTGATATAAAATGTTATATCCACCTTGGAAAACGGTTTGGCGGTTTCTTAAAAATCAAAACATAATCTCACCGTATGTCCCAAGAATTCAACTCCCAGGTATCTACCTTCTCAAAAAAAAAAAAAAAAAATTCTAAAAAGCCTTGTAAGCAAACATTCGTAGCGGCATTATTCATAATAGCCATATACTAGAAATCACTTGTCGACAGAAAAAAAATGCACAATCTAAAAGCTGCGAGTTACGTTTTATTCGGGGACCTTATGGAGGACTACAGCCTGGGAGCCAGCCTCCCGGACAGTTCCGAGTTAACAGTTGCAAACAGGTAAGGGAGGAGCCAGGATATATAGGGTTTGTGCTGGGGGGAAAAAAAAAAAAAAGTGGTCAAACATCAAAAGATGACTGCTAAGCACAAAACCCAACATCTCAAGTTAACGATTGTAGTGTTTTTCTATGTGTGGGAAGATGCAAGAGTCTGGGCTCATTGAAATTATTCCTTAGATATGCATCTTAACTATCTAGGGTCAAGATCCTATTTTTCTCCATCCTGAATTCCCCTCAGGGGGCACTGTTGGGGGCGACTGCAGTGGCTGATGGTGGGGACGTTCACTTTTTTACGGGAATGGCGGGCAACATTTTCTTGTCCGCACACTCAGATGTCCATCAACTGGTTCAGAAACAAAATGCGATAAATCTACACAAGTCTTAGTAATAAGAAACAAATCACAGAATCACCAACAAGGATGAATCTCAAAAACATTATGCTAAGTGAAAGAAGCTACACACAAAAAGGTAGAGAAGGGGCAAATCCATCAATGCAGAAACTAGATGAAGAGATGCCCAGAGCTAGGTGTCAGGGTGGGCACGCTGCCTGCACGTGGAAAAAGGAACTCTGGGGGGTCGATGGAACTCCTCTAAAACTGGACCATGCTGATGCTGCACAACTGTATAAACGCACTAAAATCCACTCAATTGTGAATCTACAACGGGTGAATTTTATTGTACGTATTTATACGTTGGTCATTGCAAATCATTTAAAAAAATTGTCTCCCAGCCTATGTACTTCTCAATGGTACATGAACATTCTTAACCGCTCCATAATGGGAAAAACCCAATCATGTCTCTATAACCGAGCAACTGCAGTATCAAGAAACACACACACACAGCCATAATGACTGCATGGAAGAGCTGTGTTGAAACTCTGAAGATGGGTGTTGGGTTCATTAAGTTCTCCGCTCTTCATTAGGTAGACAAGGGGGCCTCGGAGACTACAAGGCTACAAGGAGACATGTCCGAACTCATCTCCAGGTGAGGCTGTGGGAGAGGGCGTCCCTGTCTCAATCACTGGCCCCCCTCCCTGGAAGATGATCATAAATCCCCGGCCAACGGTGTGTGACTGCAGTACCTCCTTGGGCAAGAAGTTGTACCTATCTCCTCCCTGCTACCACGGAAACACGACGTAGCTCTGCAAAGCCTAAAGTATTTACCTTCTGGCCCTTTACGCAGAAAGTTTACTGATCCTCATTTAAGAAGATCAAACTTCTACCATAGATTTCAACTTACTGTTGCCCCATTTTTAAAAAAGTTTTTTTCTTTTAAACTATTACATTTCTCTTCTGATTTTAAGAATGATTCTCTTCCCTGAACTTTGAAAAAAATGAGTTTAAAAATAAGGTAGGAAAACAACCCTAAAAAGAGATAATGATGATGGACTTTAAATACCATGCTGTGTGGCATGTTCTAATTACAGATTCACAGAAAAGAGAACATTCTTTAGCCAAACACACAACTCAGTCTTAGACCCAGAACGGGGCACTGCACTTATTTTTCTCCCACAACTGCTTACTTGGCCCACATTGAGTACCACGGTTCAGGAGTCTAACAACCTACACCATAAAGTAACAAACTGTTCCTGAAATGAGATCTGCTCTTTTGTTTTTTTAAAGACAAAGAGGTCAAATAGATTTGTAATGGAAAGATTAATATGGTTATTTAAATCTGCAGTAAGTTAATCAGCCAAAAGAAAGTTCTCTTTTGCCGGCAATGACTTAGTAAAGAAGTAACTGGCTTAGAAGATGTCTAATGTAACAGGCTGGGACATGGGGGGTCCCTGCTCTTGAAGATACTGAATTCCAGAAACGAGATGTGGGTAAAATGTGTTAGTACAAGGATTTAAACAGTATTTTAAAAACTGAGGTGTAACTGACATGTAACATATTAGTTCCAGGTGTACAACATAATGATTTGATATCTGTATATACTGAGAAGTGATCAACACAGTAAATGTAGTCAACATCCATCACCGCACATAGTTAATTCTTTTTTTCTTATGAGAACTTTTTTTTTTGTCGGTACGCGGGCCTCTCACTGTTGTGGCCTCTCCCTGTTGTGGCCTCTCCCGTTGCGGAGCACAGGCTCCGGAAGCGCAGGCTTAGCGGCCATGGCTCACGGGCCCAGCCGCTCCGCGGCATGTGGGATCTTCCCGGACCGGGGCACGAACCTGTGTCCCCTGCATCAGCAGGCGGACTCTCAACCACTGCGCCACCAGGGCAGCCCTATGAGAACTTTTAAGATCTACTCTCTTTGCTAAGAGAGTAGGAAATATACCATATGGTATTATTAACCCTAGTCACCATGCTGTCCATTAGGTCCCCAGGATTTATTTTATATCTGTAAGTTTGTACCATTTGACCCCCCTCACCCAATTCCCCCACCCCCTACGTCTGGCAACCACTAATCTGTTCCATCTATGAGTTCAGGGGGGGGGGTTTGTGGGGGAAATGTTCCCACGTAAGTGAGATCTCTCCTCTTTTATAGTCATTTTTGTTGTTGGAAGTAGGAACACCTTTTCATCAACTGAACAGATGCTATTTTTTTGCAATCCTTATCACTCAAATCCACCTCAAAGGACACAGGGCATTTATAACATACAGAGTCCTAACACAGGTTCTTCCACCACATCACTACTGACATTTTGGGTGAGGTAGTTTTTTGCTGAGCAGAGCTGACTGTCCTAGTTGGGAACCACTGGTCTAGAGTAACAGAAAGTTCTAGAGCCACAGCCAAATTAAAGGAGTTTTCAAACCCATTAACTGAAAGCAGACTCCACTGTCTCAATTCTAGGAATTTCCACAACCTCCCAAAGTAGGATCAGCCCAGACACGGTCTACCTGGGGCAGATCTAATTTCCGGTGACCTTGGCTGGGTGCTTACACAGGGAAGGGAGGGGCCTGTACAATGTGATTCAAAACATCTGACGAGCAGAAGGAAGGAGGTCTCCGAGGCAGACAGCTGGACGGCAGTACTAGGGGGACTCTCTCCTTTTTCTCCTCTCTTTCCACTGTGCTGTTTTGGGTTTTTTTTAAATGTACTTTTCATGTTTAGAACTCACAATGTTTTTATGCAGACAGCTGGAACTGCAGAGACGAAACCTCTCCAAACCCTGTGCTCTTTCACCTCAGGGGAGATTTCAACCCCAAGTCCTTGCAAAACCTCAATGCACAACTTGTCAGAAAGTTTGGAAACGGTGCAGGTGAGAACAAAGTGAAGCATCATCACGCATACAGAGTGAGTATGAAAAATACAGCGTGAACACGAGCAGTGGGGACAAAGGAGCATTGCTGGCTGGAGACAAGCTTAGAAATGAAAGGAAAAGGTGGAGCCCAAGGCATCTCCCCTGCAGAGACAGCCACCCCTCGAGAGGGGACCTGGAAAAAGTGAAGCAGCTGGGCAGCCACCGTCCCCAGCATCCCTACTGCCGCGGGTGGTCTGTGCATTCCTCGCCACGCAGCAGGCAGAGCATGGGGCCGCCGAGGCTGAGTGATCCCCTGACTCACTTCCTCCTCGTGACTGTGAGGCTTCAGACCTGAGGCTGGCACTCGTTTCTGCACAACTGTCTCAGATGCCAAAGAGCCCTGGACTGCTTGGCGCCCAGTGGAACTTGGGCGGTTTCGGGCTCAGTGCTCAAAGGATGCAGAATTCAGGTACTGCGGGCCCAGCACCAACTGCTGAGGAGGGAAAAGTAATGACAGGAGGCTGTGAGCACACAGCCCGGAATGTCAGAAGCATGCGGCGTAAGGATCCCAAGTTTGTACCATTTCACTGTGGTTATGGAACAGCGATGGTGTTTGTTTTCTACAATAGGCAACGCCAAGAACAACTGTTCTACACCCATCAGAGCTGATGCCACCATGAAATTCCAGGGGAAAATGTATTGCTGACACTCATCTTCAGAACTCATAGACATAACCCCTCCCACACAAACACTCCCAAAGACTGTGTGAGAAGTGTGGCGTTAACTCCCCAGACTGGCCTACGGAAGTCTTTAAAGGCACCGCTTTTTTTTATATATATAAGGAATATATTCCAGCTCTCTGTAGCTGAAATGCGCTTGTAGCTGTCAGCTGCGTCATCATCAGGGGCAACATCATTTCTTGGGCCTGCCTATGGGCCTAAAGATCATTTATAGCACTATTCCCAGAGGAAGATGTGTCATGTCCCAAACACCTAACCATCAACACATAAAAAACAGTATGGTTGTAAACTGAGACTGCCTACATTCAATACTATAAAGTTCACAATCTGTCCCGTGCCCCTGGAGAGTTTCCAGTGAGAAGGATCGTGTGGCATCCATATTCTTTCCCGCTGTCCGCCCATAAGGTCAAACTCTGTCACCACTATGAGCTGTAGCTTCCATGCAGAAAATAACATGAAGAGTACGTGAGCAGTAGGAGGTGGAAAGGCAGAAAAAAGAAGAAAGAAAACAGTAAAAGATTTTGCCAACAATAAACTAATCTTTGTTCATTGTTGCCCAGGTGAAGATACAAAGACACATTGGTATCCCCCGCTCCCAATCAAAACAAAAACAAATTATGCTAATGGGCAAGACACCTTATTTATGAACTTGTAATTCTTTAAAGAGTTTATTCGGACTTCCCTGGAGGCACAGTGGTTAAGAATCCACCTGCCAATGCAGGGGACATGGGTTTGAGCCCTGGTCCGGGAAGATCTCACATGCCGCGGAACAACTAAGCCCATGAGCCACAACTACTGAGCCTGCGCTCTAGAGCCCGCGAGCCACAACTGCTGAGCCCGCGTGCCACAACTGCTGAAGCTCGCGTGCCCAGAGCCCATGCTCCGCAACAAGAGAAGCCACCGCAATGAGAAGCCCATGTGCCACAGCGAAGAGTAGCCCCCCCTCACCACAACTAGAGAAAGCCCGCGTGCAGTGACGAAGACCCAACGCAGCCAAAAATAAATAAATAAAAACAAATAAATAAATTTTAAAAGAAAGTTTATTCCCCTGATTATGGGGTTCCAACTTGCCAACTGATTCCATCCCGGCTTTATACTCTAATTTTCTCTACCTTCCTCACAACTCCTCCAAACAGCTTTTCAGTTTTTCTTTCAAACTACAGTGACTAGAAATAATCCCAGAAACAATTTGACACCGAAAGAAACGAGACATCTCCAAGCCGCTGAGACAATCTCAGACAGTGTAGGAATGTGACAATCCAAGGAACAAAAAATGAATTATTCCATCTCTTAGTTAACCAATCATCACACAGCCAACACACATGTGTTTAAAAGAAAACAGAAAATGGACCCAAAGAATGAGCCAACACACCTAAAATCTATTCAATCTATAAATCACTTCACCCATAAATCCATCCACCCACCCACCCGGCCAGCTTTCAGCAAGCATCTTTTGAGCCCCCTACTACATACGTACCAGGCACTCTGAAAAGATTCACCAGTATATAAAACCGTTCCTGCTCTAAACCATTTATATGTTAGGGTAAAGCTATGCCTGTTCTAATACTCTCTTCCTATATAGTCTTTCTTCTGAAGAAAGGAATTAGGTAACAGGAAGAGCAGAAGAATAAGAGAAGGAAGAGAAGCAGGTAAATGGGAATGGGCCTTGCAGACTTTATAAAATGAAGACAACTGTTCTAAGAACTCTCAAAAACTACTGGAAATCCTCTCTAAGGGACACAAAACAAAAGGCTTCAGAACTGCATTCCATTCTTCCTTTTAGTGGAAACAGTAGGAGATATAGAACAGAAGGGACAATAAAAGAACATCACAAGATGTTTTCACTCCTCGTGGAACGTAATACCAGACATCCTCTACCTCTTATTTCCTAGAGTTCTGTCCTTTTCTATTCTTGACAAGAATACTTTTCTTTCAAACACACACACACACACAAACACACAAAACTGGTAAGATAATCTTAATGAAATCCTGGCTGTATTCTGGCTACCATCTGTTTTTAGAAAAAATACACAAACTTACTCAGGAGTTTGTCGTTACTTCATAAAAACGAATGACCCAAGAACACAGTAGGAAGTAAATAAACTTGAAACGGCTATTTCTCATTTCAGCTGTGTACATCCTCTTTAATTCCTTTGCAGGATTTTATTGAATTCAAAAACATTTAATCTTTTTCACAAAATCCTACTTCCTGAATTGAGAGTTGCACAAGAAATCATCCAGCCCCAAAGTGACAGGTAACATGTTGGTGAGAACATGAAAAAACTAGAACCCTCAGACACTGCTGGTGAGAACATGAAAAAACTAGAACCCTCAGACCCTGCTGGTGAGAATGTAAAATAGTGCAGCTGCCCTGGGAAACGGTCTGGCAGGTCCTCAAAAAGTTAAACATAGTCACTATACGACCCAGGAATTCCACTCCCGGCTATATACATGAGAAATGAAAACATATGGCCACACGAAAACCTGCATATAAATGTTCCCAGCAGCATTATTCACAACAGCTCAAACAGGGAAACAAACAAACTGAGGAACAGACTTTTTAAAAAATGTGGTATATTCGGAGAACGGAGTATTATTCAGCGATAAAAAAGGATGCAGAACTGATACACGTTACAATATGGATGAGCCTTGAAAACATTACACTGGCTGAAAGCAGCCAGTCAGCAAGCACCACGTATTGTAGGATTCCATGTACGTGAAATGTCTAGAAGGTAAAGCCAAAGAGACAGAAAGCAGATTGCTGGCAGCCTAGGGCAGGTGTAGGCAGGGACTGGGAACAGGGCGTGACTGCTAATAGGTGTGCGGTTCCCTTTATGGAGTGACGAAAACGTTCTGGAGTTAGACAGTGGTGATGGTTACACAGCTATTAGTATATGTGAGCGTTCGTATATGAGGATATTATGCCAGTAGTATACTTAGTGAACATACTAAAAACCACTGAACTGGGTACTTTAAAAGGCTCCCTTCTATATGTGAATTATCTCACAAATGGAAAAGAGGAGAGGGGGAGAGAGACAAACAGCTGCAAGAAAAACAGGCTCACACCTGACTTCATTCACTCCCTGGATCCAGTTATCCCAAAGGCCATCTTCATCCCTGACCTCCCTCATTATGCAGGTCCAAGAAATTCCTCTTTCCAGTTTACACTGGTTTTTACTGGGTCTCCATCATTTACAAGCAAAGGAATACCAGCTATTATTTTTGCAGCAGACAAATATCATGACTTTCAGAAGACATCTAGAATGCAATTCACTCACCCATGTCAACGACCATAAGTTTTATATGCTTTCCCTAGAACGTCAAAACGAGTTATTTCAGTGCTTTGACGACGTGATGTATGTTACACTAGGATTTTATCACCTGTATTATAGGAGGCAGTGGTGGGTTTGTTTCACTAGCCAGTGAATTCCCAGCACCTAGAACAGGGCCAGACACACTGGATGAGGGATAAGTATTCATTCACTCTGAATCCCAAATCCTATCTCAGGGCCCCGGGCACTGCCCAGGGAACACATGGTGGCATCTGCAGGAACCGTGCTGCTCAGAGAGAGATGAAGCGTCACTCAAGATGTCAGTAAGAGGCCACAGAAACCGCATTGGATGCTTCCCCAGAAGGTGTGGACTCAAATCCAGCTCTACTACCTGTAGCTCAGGACAGCTGTAAATTACTTGAGACTTCTCCATGCAAACTGAGGAGTCATCTAACTTGTCTGTTGTACAAGCACAAGATCACACAAGACAGCTTACCAAAGTGTTCCAAAGGCACAGGGCCCTTGACACAGCGTGGCAGCATCTATATTTGGGGTCTTGCTGCCAGCACCTCCCAGGTCACACCCAGGAGGGCTTTCAGCCATCGTATGGTTTTCATTTCGCATTCCTCTGAATGCCAAGCTACAGAACCTAAAAACACACAGGCCTAGTTTAAATAACCACGGGAACTGACCTCTCCTCCCAACCACCAAAACTACAACTTCAGTTGCTTTCCAGCTACGAAGCACTTAAAAATAACTTGCAAAGACAGGCTACACCCATCAGGAAGGTGATGGGGGTGCTGAGGGTGGTGGAAACAGTCTAAGTGACCGAAGTGCCTGTGTTTGTTCCATTTGATATCTACCATGATTTTATCTAAATAAAATTATTTCTCTCCTGTGCCAAAACCCATTCCATCTCTTCTTGCGTTCCAGAGAGATCTGGGTAGAGAAAGACACTGTCTTAAAAAGGCAGCGTATCCAACAGCCCAGTGGCAATGCCAGGTTATGCCTCCATCACTAACTTGGGCTGAAATCTGAGATTCTTCTCCAAGGACACAGGCCTCTCCGTTGGAGGGCAGGTACAAGACATGGAGGAGGACACACAGGCACCTGGCACACGACAGGCCAGAGAGGCGGCAGAAGACAGCGGGGTTTGTGGTGGTTTTGCTGTTGTTAAGTCAACCTTTTATTTTCTGAAGAGCTCCAGATTTTACAGAGAAGTTGCAAAGCTAATACAGACAGTCCCCACACACCTTCACTTGGGTTTCCCCAACTGTTAACATTCATCACAGCTAAGGAGCCAACACAGGTGCATTACTATGAATGCAACCCAACACTTCATGTGGATTTCACACCAGTGTTTCCCTGACGTCCTTTTCCTGTCCCAGGATTCCATCCAGCACATTCTACTTAGTCCTCATGCCTCCTCAGGGCTTCTCTGCTCTGTGACAGTGTTTAAAGGTTTTGGCAGTTTTGAGGAATACAGGTCAGGTATTCCGTAGAATGTCCCTCCATCGGGGACTGTCTTAGGTTACCCTGGAGTGTAGTGGTTTCCAATGATGGTTCAAATCCAGGAGTCAAACTGCCTGAATGGGAATCCTGGCTTTACTGCCTCTTAGCCACGTGGCCTGGGACAAATTAACCTCCACAGCCCTCGGTTTCCTCATCTTCAGAAGAACAAATAAACCCTCCCTCCCTCCAGGGTACTGTGGAGATTAAACAGGCTATAACTCTGAGAACAAAGGTGAGGGGATAGTCAGGAATTCTCCACGGGGAGACACGGTCACCAACTGACTGAACACAGATGCTGGGCCACAGCAATCCCACTACTGGGCATTTACCCTGAGAAAACCATAATTCAAAAAGAGTCAGGTACCACAATGTTCATTGCAGCTCTATTTACAATAGCCCGGAGATGGAAACAACCTAAGTGTCCATCATCGGATGAATGGATAAAGCAGATGTGGCACATATATACAAGAGAATATTACTCAGCCATAAAAAGAAACGAAATTGAGCTATTTGTAATGAGGTGGATGGACCTAGAGTCTGTCATACAGAGTGAAGTAAGTCAGAAAGAGAAAGACAAATGCCGTATGCTAACACATATATATAGAATTTAAGAAAAAAAAATGTCATGAAGAACCTAGGGGTAAGACAGGAATAAAGACGCAGACCTACTAGAGAATGGACTTGAGGATATGGGGAGGGGGAAGGGTAAGCTGTGACAAAGCGAGAGAGAGGCATGGACATATAAACACTACCAAACGTAAGGTAGATAGCTAGTGGGAAGCAGCCGCATAGCACAGGGAGATCAGCTCGGTGCTTTGTGACCGCCTGGAGAGGTGGGATAGGGAGGGTGGGAGGGAGGGAGACGCAAGAGGGAAGAGATATGGGAACATATGTATATGTATAACTGATTCACTTTGTTATAAAGCAGAAACTAACACACCACTGTAAAGCAATTATACTCCAATAAAGATGTCAAAAAAAAAAAAAAAAAGATGCTGGGCCAGAGACACAGGACAAAGATTCGTAACAGGCAAACCTGACTTCCAGAAACCTGTGGTCCAGACCTGACGCCACGGGGCTCATCTGGGGACACACACAGAGCACCCGTGTGTGAGGCGCTGGCGAAGGAACCAGGCCTCACGGGAGCGGGATTCTGAAGGATGAACAGGACCCCCCGCCACGGGCCAGTGGGAGTCTCAAGGTAAAAGGTCCAATTTCCTGCCAATTAGCTGAGGACTGGTGACGAAGATACACTGTCAACTGGCCTACCTGCTCTGTAAACCATCTGTAAACTATGAACAGCTCCACACACCGAAAAACGAAGGCATTCACCTTCCTCTAGTCCGAGAAAGAAAAGTCTCAAACTCTAACCGACCAGGCTCTAGAGACCACTGAAGCCTCCCCACTAAAATGGGGGCCAAATTACATTGTTTTCCAATGCAGTAGACTTTTTTCCAACTATATTTGTTAGAAAACAAATACAAAAAACCCCCCAGCAGCCAAGTCTTTGAGGTTATCAACTTTTAATTCCACCTCAGTCCCTAAGACTCCTGAGTCACTCAAAGCTTGGAAATTCTCAAGATCTCCTCGAGTAGAACTGATAGGTGGGCAGAAGCAGGGGCCAGGGCTGCAGTTAAGACCCTACTGGGGGGCGACAAGAATAAGCCAAGCCCGGGGGCAGGGGAATGGGTGAAGTCTGGAGCCTGCAAACAAATCGGCCCAGGGCCACTGGGGTGGGTAACTCGAAGCTCTGAGTCCTGACGCTAAGGGACGTTCCTCCCGGACCCCTGGATGCCAGGCCCCACCAGCACCAAAGCGGCCCTGGCCCAATGCGAAGGCCCTGTGGCCCCCTTTCTCGTTCCCGGGAAACCTCTCACTACCCGCGGGCCAGCGGTGAGAACAAGGCTCAGTCCAGCCAAGAGCTGCTTGCCCAGCGAGGGGCAAAAGGGAATTTCCTAGGAGTGGAGTCCGGCATCCCTGTCTTCCTCCGTCCCGCCCGACTCCGTCCTCCCCAGGCCACTCTAGCCACACCTGAAGCCTCACCACACACACACACCAACTGCCCCGCTCAGTAAAAAGCCCGATTCATGGCTGGCAGCGGGAGGGCTTGCGTGCAAACGCAAACCCACCAGGGTGAACCCCTGACACAGAGGGGCCCCTCCTGTAGAGCAGGGTGGACACGGGATGGGGGTAGGCGGGGCCAGGCAACAGCTCCACGGAGGCAGGACTCTGCCCCTAAGGCCAGCTCCCGGCCTCTCCTCCCGCCATCCTCCTCCTGGCCTCACAACATTCTGCAAGAGGGAGCCCTCCTCTACTTCACGGCAGGAGCGCAACTACGGGAGAGGGAGCTCGGGACTCAGACGTCAGGCCGAGCAAATATCCAATAAGCTATCACGGGACAGAAAGGGTTCAGAAGGGAGGCTCTCGTCCCCTGACCTTACAGCAGAACCAAATGCCCATGGGAGCTTGCACAGCACCCAGGGACTAACTCCAGATGGGCAGAGCTGGAAGGGTGGGACCGCACCCTGACTCTAGGCCCAGGCCTTCCGCGGGGGGTGGACCCAAACAAACGAGGGCTCCTTCCTCCCCCCATCGCAAGTTCACCAATTCAGACATCCTCACACCTCCTCTGACTCCTAGGAAACACCTGATGCCCTTTGTACACCCCTGCACAAAGCAAACTCCAGCTTAAACGAGTCCAACACCTAGCTTAAACCACTGATCTGAACAGCTGCCCCAAGAGGGGAAAGCATTAGATCCAAGCGAAACCAGGAAGGAAGAGAGGCAGGGAGGGAAGAAAGAAAAAGAAAAGGAAGGCAAAGGAAGGAAGTTAGTTAACAAGGTGAACAGCCTGCCCGCAAAGCAGAACGCACTGCTCAGGGGTAATGTACTATGCACGCGAAGTATGCCTCCGCCGCTCTTATTTACCCCAATAATGTACGCTCATTGCAAGCCGAGTGTTTGTCTTGAAATTATTTAGCCGGACGTCATTTCCAAACAGGTTATTTAAAAATCATTTGAGAAGTTCTCACAAAACTGCACCTCTAACAAAACTGGCTTGCTAAACATTACCTAAAAATGTACGCTTTGTAAGCAAATGTCCTTCACTAGCATTATTAGGGACTCTGCAGTACCACCACCATTGTATTGGCCCACCAATAAAACACCATAGTATCCTACTCCAAGATTACTGAAAGTGCTATACTGGTGCGTGAAACCAGCATCCCTGGACAAACCCACGGAAATCCGTGTTTAACCATAACTCAGCTGCACCAACGGCAATGCATCTTCCTTCCAGACTTCCACAGAATGCCTAGGTACTGCTCTCTCTTACTAGCACCAGGCAAACTCGAAGGCCTCTTACGTCGTACAATCCAAACTTCTTTGTCCCCCCTACAAATGCCACGGCAGCTTGTCAACAGACACTGGAAATCTAGAGAAATCACCACTCATCTCCACTGCCCTGATCCAGGCGACGGTGATGGCTCTCCTGGGGACATCGTACTTGGGCTCCAAAATCCAATCATTTAGAAGGGCAGCGCCAAAAGGGTTCAAAGACTCCTTCATTTGACTGGAAAGAGCAAAAGGACCCCCATCTACCACCAAAGAGGTTTGTTTAAAATGCAAGTGGATCATAGAAAACCAGTGAGGACAAAAGGTGCCTGGTGGCTAACCGAGAATTCAGCCCGATCGGGGTGACCCACCAAACGCCATCGAGCATTTGAAGAGGTGTCACTACAACTCCACAGATCCCATTCATCTCAGGAACTCCTTGAACTCTTGTTGTTCTAAGAAAGCGCTGACCTGCAAGTACGTGTGCCCTCTTGCTGTCATCAATCAGAGACTGGGAGATAAGCCGAATTCTTCCGAGAAGCGCTTCTGGCAGGCAGCGGAGGGCTGGAGCAGCTGAGCAGTCACAGAGGAAGTTGTACTGTCCTCCTTGGCGGTAACAGTGGCTAGAATCAGCTCCCAGGACTCCCGGGAGAGATTTCCAGGAGCTCCCTGCTCCCTGGAGGGCAGTTCCCTAGGGACCCTACTTGCCTCCTGGGTAAGTGTCTCTTTAGCCCAGCGCTCCCCAACAAAACTGATACAAGCCACATACAGGGTTTGAAATTTTCTAGCAATCACGAACCTTGGCGGAAAAAAAAAAGAAACAGGCGAGATTTTAATAATATCTGTTAAATAACATGTTACTTAACCCCACAGAGATTATATGTTTTAACTTCAACGTAGAATCAATATAAAAATGGAGAATTTTATATTTTTTTTCTGCACTAATTCTCAAAGTGTGGGGAATATTTTACACTCAGTGTACATCTCCGTTCAGAACAGACATTTTCCACGTGCCCACTAGCCCCATGTGCTAGTGGCTACAGCACTGGACCAGGAAGTTCTGTTAGACTCTACAGATGTAACTCTGTGAGCTAAGATGGTGGTGTGTGTACAAAGGCATGAACGCAGTGTCTTCTTTTTATTTGCTTTTTCTCATTTTCGGGAATATATACAACGTCCCAGTGACAACCAGCAAAGGTAAGTATGAATTACTCATCCTCACCTGCCCCCAACCTCACCTACCTTAGTTCAACATTCACCTGGGGGAGATAAAAGAACAATCTTTGTTTCTAACCTCTGAAATCACAATAAAAGAATGTGATAAGTCAGAAGTGCTCTAAGAATGTGAATTCCACATACCCAGTATACAAGATGATTAAAACAGCTTGGGGGAACTGGGTACACAAATTGCCCCGTGACATCTTGTTTTTAACCAAAAGGCGGAAGAAAAACATATCTGTTTACTGTAACACAAAACCCACAGCCATTTTAGCAGCTACGTTTTCTAAATTCTTGAACTCGTAATTGCACATGTCGGCTCATTATCTGAGTTATTGGTGGCTTAGAGTTAAGACAAATAAAACTAGACAATTAATTATACATTAAGCAGCAGAAAGTATGTGCTTTTCACCCTGAAACTACCCTCTTCTGCTCCCATCCATGACCAGATATGTTGAATGTGGTAACAGAAAGAGGAAAAGGTCTTGCGGATGTAATAAGAGTTGTCCAAAGCAACTGTGTTTTTAATTGGGGTTTCCATGAGCTACAGGTTAGAAAGTGGAATGTACTTGAGGAACGGTAAAAACTACCCTGGAGCCCAGTGTGCGGGGATCTGAAGACTGACTGCAGAAAACCTGACAGATTTCCCCAAATACCCAGCAGAGAAGGAGGGGAGCAGCTCTGAGAGGCAAACTGGCTGTTCAAACCCCAGGGGGGGTCGCTCCAGCCAAGCCATTGGTCCAACCTGGCCAAGCCATTTGTTCTCACTACTTCCCCATGTCCAATCCACCTCCACCCCGACCTCGACCCCCACCCTAGTCCCCTACACCTAATCCTGGCCCTCTTCCATCTACAAGCTGCCTTGGAACCAGCGTGATCCTTGCAAACCCTCCTTCCTGTCTTGCTTAAAGCCTCTTCCATGCTGACAAAATCCCTCCTGCGACCTATGGCCTATTGCACACTCTGGCCACTTCCTCCCCCTTCAGCCTCGCCTGGATTTTTCTCAGGTCCCACCCAGCTTGCACTGAGTCTCTGCCCGCTGCCCTGCCAGCAATGCACCATTTTAGCCTGGGCATCAACCTCACCCACCCTGGGAGGCCCTGGCCTGCTCGCTGCACCTTTGCCCCATGACAGAGAAATCAGTACATAAATCAATGACTCATGATACCAGCCCTCCCTGCTAGATGGAAGGACTGGCTCCACCTGTGCTAGGAAGGACAGAAGGATATAGACTTCTAACAGTGACCAAGAACATGGTGGACTTCAGCACAGACTCCACCCATCTTGACGCTGGGCGAGGAGAGTATGTTTGCCTTTTATCAGCCCTGCCTTATTAATGATGACCTTGACCTTCTGTGTCTTAGTTGCCCTAAACATACCTCTACAGTATGTATGTATGTATTTTTTATTTATTTACTTACTTATTTATTTACTTACTTATTTATTTATTTAGCGGTACACGGGCCTCTCGCTGTTGTGGCCTCTCCCGTTGCGGAGCACAGGCTCTGGACGCACAGGCTCAGCGGCCACGGCTCATGGGCCCAGCCGCTCCGCGACATGTGGGATCTTCCCGGACTGGGGCATGAACCCGTGTCCCCTGCATCGGCAGGCGGACTCTCAACCACTGCGCCACCAGGGAAGCCCTACAGCATTTAAATAGGTGAGAAAGCTTGTAATACAGATTCTGGGGTCCACACTTGTAGAAACCAATAATAAAAGTGATAGCTATACCCTAAAAAACACAGCACATCCTGGCCTGTTCACCACTGGCTCTACGGTGCTACCCCCAGGGCTGGCTAGACTCCTTTTCTAGACACAGAAGGGCACTCGGAATTCCCACCCTCCAATGTCTTGGCTCCCTGGAAGCCTCTAGAGCCAGACCATCATGAAGCCATATTCTCCACATTTAAAATGACTGATTTGAGAGGGCATTTGCTTTTTCAGTCCAGGAGAAGGTGTGCAAAAGGATTTTCGAGAACTCTGACCTGGTGATCTACTTCCTTCATGAATCCCAAGGTAGATTCTCCCCCTTTCAGCAAACTCATTGTACCTGGGGAACCACCACCACCCAAATTCCAAATGCATTCATTCACTCTGCAAATGTTGACCTAGCCCTTGGCTGACGGCACCACGCCAGGGCCAGGAAGTCACAGGATTCAATGACGGGGACATGGGCTTCGGGATCCAGCAGACCAGACTCCAATCCCCCCACTGACCACGTAACCCTGGAGAAAAACAGTAATGGGACACCCTGACCCCGTGCCAGCCGCCATTCTAAGCACTTCACGTGCGCCCACTGGTTTAACTCTAACGACCCTATAAGCGAGCAACGGATGATGCCTCATTTACCAGATGTGAGAAACGAGGCACAGGGCCATTAAAAACACCTGCCCAAGGTCCCAGAGCTAAGAGGCGGTGGAACGGGTTTGCTTTTTCTTTTTTGATAAAACAGCTTTATTCACATGTAACTTATGTCCCATAAAAGGATTTGCACCCAAGCAAGTCCATCATCCTCGCATCCCACATAATTCTGTGTCTCCTGTCACTTAGTTTTCCTGAGCCACAGTTTCCTACTTTACAAAATGCCAGTGATAAATAGGGGGTTAAATAAGGGAATCAGTAAAAGCAGCCCACCCAGTACCTGGCTCAGAGAATGACCCAACAGCCTGAAAAAGAATAAAAGACAAGTCTGCTCTCCAAGAGTTTAATCTAATCAGAAACAACACTAGTAAATACAGAAAATAGCCATAATAAAATGCAGAGAGAGATAAATGACACAAGAAGGGCAGATAAAAACACAAAGGGGAATTGTGTGTTTAAATGGAGGATCTGTATTCCTGGAGCTGAAGTATTTGCAACAGAGAAGCCGAGCTGGGAACGCTGAGTTTACCATCACTCCATCACTCAAAACACAAAACTGCCGGGAGAACGGCCCAGAGCCTCTGTTAACAAGATGAGTCTTGCATATCTGACACATATAACATGAGGCAATGAATCACGCTTGCTGTGGAGGGCAGCCTCAATCCTCCTTTCGAGAGATGGTTTTGACTCTTTCGGCAAAGCAACACACACTTTGGCTTCCAAACGCTCCGAAGGAAACACTTGCAAGAACGGATTTAGTGTATTCAGCCTCATACACGTGTCTGGTCTCATTCCGCAAAGCTCACTGTTGTTTTCTGAGGATAATCATCTCCCTTACTGACCTTGAAACCCTCTTCTCCCAAACTGTTACTGACCTTGGAGCCAGAGTCCCAGGGCTCTCAACAGAGAGGGAGGGCAGGGGGAAGAGGGCTGACAAAGGAAATGGTCTCCCGCACTAAGGCCAGCCGCTCTCCCACAATCAAAAACCCCCCACCTGCCAGGGCCACAGGCCTGTTTCAGGTCCACTGATTGGCAAGGGCCACCAAGCACAAAAGTTCTGCAGGGGTCGCCCACAGCAAAAGACAGCATTACTTTAGACGCAACCCACTTTCAAATATGTTTTATGGCTCCCAGGAACCCAGTGACACCAAGTGATCATTTGTTGTTTGCTTTAGAGAATAAACTCCCTTCTCTGGATGGAACTAAGAAATTTAACTCCTGATTTCAAAGATATTAACTGGCCGGCTGGAGCGTTCGCACGCAAATCACCCTGCGCACTGACCCACACGCAGACAATGCACGGGTCCGGGGTGAGAGCTGGGGGAAGTGAAGAGTAACTTGTTAACAAAGTGACATCTGAGGAGGGAGAACAATCCAGCCGTTGTCGAGTCCGATTTCCTGTTCCATATCTTCCATGGCAAATTTAAAAAAAAGGGAAAAAAGCCCCCTTAGATTAGGACAGACACATCCTCAACTGCAGTCTCTGTCAGAAGCAACAGAGATATCTTGGCATTTTTCACAGAAGTGATTAAGTGTCTCTCACACACGGCCCATATCCATTACAGGCCCTGAGGGTACCCACTGCCTGGCAGAACTGCTGCTGTCCCATCCCGGGGCCACAAGCAGGCTTCTGAAAGGGCGTCCTGGTGGGAATGAGGGGTAGGGTCCCAAATGGACCCCCCCCAAACCCTCCCCACTACAGACTTGGATGAAGAGCTGGCGGGTTGCTCTGAGGACTAAAGGAACGGGCATCCCTTACTTCAGGAAGGGCCTAAAGCAGGCTTCCCAACGTCAGCAATACTGACAACAGAGGCGGACAAGTCTTTACTGTGGGAGGTTGTCCTGTGCACTGTAGGAAGTTTAGCAACATCACTGGCCTCTACTCACTATATAACCCCGACCCCCAGTTGTAACAAGCAAAGATCTGCAAACATTGTCAAATGTCCTCTGGGGCCAAAATACCCCCACTGAAAGTCACTGGTCAAAAGGGAGGAAAACTGTTTAATGCCCATGGACATCCCACCGGACGGCGGTTTTAACTCATTAACCACCAAGGACTGGACATCAAAATCCAGCATGGACCGATCCACCTCAAATCATCTCTCCAGGCTTTCTCCTTCTCCGCCCCCAGCTGGAAGGTCTCTGCCATCACCAGGTGCAAAGCTGACATCCTCACCCATCCCATCTCCCAAACCAAGAGGTGCCAAAAAGCTGCAGATCCTGCCAGGCCTTCCACAGACATGTCTCCTGATTCACCCCCTCCCCTCTCAACCCCCTTGGCTAATGTGGAGAAAACGATCTACATTCAAAAACCCACCATGAGGTACTTCCCTGGTGGCGCAGTGGCTAAGAATCCGCCTACTGATGCAGGGGACATGGGCTCGATCCCTGGTCCAGGAAGATCCCACATGCCGCGGAACAACTAAGCCCGTGCGCCACAACTACTGAGCCTCTGTGCCACAACTACTGAAGCCTGCGCACCTAGAGCCCGTGTTCCGCAACAAGAGAAGCCACCGCAATGAGAAGCCGGCACACCGCAACAAAGAGCAGCCCCCACTCGCCGCAACTAGAGAAAGCCCATGCACAGCAATGAAGACTCCACGCAGCCAAAAATAAATAAATATATTAATTAAAGAGAAAAAAAAGAACCCATCATGATTTCTGAGAGTCACTTAAACTTTACTCCCTCTGCTTCTACTCTTTGCCTCTTTTTAACTTTATTACATGGTGGAGCCAGGATTCAAAACAGAAGTCATTCCAGGGCACGTGCTCTTGTAATTACAGGATGTCCCCTACATACGAACCTTCAAGTTGCGAACTTTCAAAGATGCGAATGTGTGTTCCATCAACATCAGGTATGAGTGAAATTGCAGCTTGTCCTCTGTCTCCTGTTGCTGATGACCCTTCAGCTCTACCCTCTCCCACCTCCTCTCCCGCGCTCCAGTCAGTAACTCTTCTTGCCTGTTCACTCCATGCCAGTCCCTGTATGTCAGCTGTTGTACTGTACTTTTCAAGGTACTGTACTGTAAGATTAAACATGTTCTTTTGTGTGTGTGTGCTTTTTATGTATTATTTGTATGAAAAGTATTATAAACCTATTACAGTACAGTACTATATAGCCGACTGTGTTAGTTTGGTACCTAGCCAAACCTTGTTGGACTTACAAACAAAACTGGACTTACGAACGTGCTCTCGGAATGGAACTCATTCGTATGTAGGGGGCTTACTGTGTACTACACTGCCTCTCCAGTGGGAGACAGAAAATGAGTCAACAGAGGAAATGGAAGTAAAGTGAGTTGGTCACAGGAAACACAACAGACTGGGAAAACCAAGGGAGAAAGTATCAACTGCTATGGAGAGGACTAAAGAAATGACCACTGATCACTCAGCCTGATGATCTGATCATTGCTGATGGTATTTTCATTTAGAGTGATTTCCTGAAAAATGAAAACCCACAGGACAATTTCATCCATCCCTAAGTAAGGCCCAAGTGCTGCCACTATGTCCAAAAGGATTCTGCAGACAATATCAAAAGACCTTTTATGCTGCAACGCTTACAGATGGAGATATAGCCTCCCTCTTTTTAAAAAAAAACCACCCACAGAATAGACAACGTCAGTGTAGAAAAAGGCAAGCAAAGTATACTTATGGTTTTGCTTTTTAATGCATCTACCATGGGAGAAATATGGGAAATCCATTCTTTGGCATTTCCAGATCTTAGCTGCTGAGAAGATGCAGCAAACATCCATGTGACTTCACTTGTCTAAGCTTTAAATATTACTTTAAAATGTAATATAGGGGCTTCCCTGGTGGCGCAGTGGTTGAGAATCCGCCTGCCAATGCAGGAGACACGGGTTCAATACCTGGTCTGGGAAGATCCCACATGCCGCGGAGCAACCAAGCCCGTGCGCCACAACTACTGAGCCTGTGCTCTAGAGCCCGCGTGCCACAGCTACTGAGCCCAAGTGACGCAACCACTGAGGCCCGTGCGCCTTGGAGCCTGTGCTCTGCAACGGGAGAGGCCACTGCAATGAGAAGCCCGCACACTGCAACGAAGAGTAGCCCCCGCTCGCCGCAACTAGAGAAAGCCTGCGTGCAGCAATGAAGACCCAACACAGCCAAAAATAAATAAATAAAGTAAATTTAAAAAATTATAATAAAAATAAATAAAATGTAATATAAAATCTTACCTTTACCTCTCTACTATTAAAGAGTAAAAAAATTGATGAATCTCTTGAAAGTAAAGCAAAAATCACCTCTGAATATTATCTTAAGCAGTTATGAGCAGAAAAGCTATAAATTCCTATCAGCTGGCAATACTTAAGGTGAATGATGAAACCAACATACAACTGTGTGATCATGCATGTGAAATCACACATGTGAGCAAACTGACGGTCAAAGTATGAGCCTCAGGCTCCTGTGAATGAAGCTACCATTATGTTTTCTAAAGACTCCTCTACCTCTGGCGTATGTAGGCAGGGGTGTGTGGGATATGGATAAACCATTTAAAATAAGTTTATTAGTTAAACCAATTGAAAATAGAGGGGCAAAGTGGGACCTGTGTTAAAGCCACCCTGACACTCTGCTCCAAGGCCACAGAAGTACATCCCTTCCCTTCTCTCTAAATGCAGGCCTCCTGCCAGACAGAAATCAACATAAATAAGTATAGACATATACATATTACACATATATAAAATATATCAGTAAATATACATTTTCATACAATGTGTTACACATTTATTTATATAAAACCAGAGCCAACACTAGAATATTACTCAGATGTAAGATGGAATGAAGTACTGATACGTGTTACCAAGTGAATGAAACTCAAAAACACGCTAAGTGAAAAAAGTCAGACACTAGAGGTCACATATTGTACAATAGCATTTAAATGACATATCCAGAAGAGGCAAATCCAGAGATAGAAAGCAAATTGGTGGTTTCCAGGGACTGGGGGAGGGGTGAATGGGGAATGAATGTTTAATGGGTTCGGGGTTTCATTAGAGGGTTAAATTAGCTCATAAGGGTGAAGCCAACAGGATCAGTGTCTTTCTATGAGACCTCGCTCATGCCCACATGCTCTTTTTCTCTCTCCCCACATCCATGGGAGGGCACAACCAGAAGGTGGTCCTCTGCAAGGCGGGAACAGAGTCCTCACCAGAAACCAAACCTGCCAGTACCTTCATCTCGGACTTCTAGCCTCCAGAAACATAAGAAAATAAAAGCCTGTTGTTTAAGCCACCCAGTCTGTGGTATCTGGTGATGGCAGCCCGAGCTAAGACAGTAGAGTTATGGTCAAACCCATTTTACAAATAGGAGCATGAGGCACTGAATGGTGATGGTCAAAACCAGTTTATACGTGGGAACACGAGGCACCTGCCCAAGGTCACACGCCCAGCAAGCTGGAGGATAGCGTCCAAACCCAGGCGGTGTGCTTCCACGGCCTTCCCTCTATACTACGTTCTGTGGGGAGGTGCTCAGTCTTAGTGAATGAATGCAAAGATGAAGAGGGATGGGGCAGAATCTTCGTATGGCATCCAACCCTCCAAACCCCTCAACTCGGCAAAAAAAAAAAGAAAAAAAGAAAAAAAAAGAACAGTAAACTTTTAAAATTGAAAAATAAAGTTTTACCCCAAAAAGACAAGATTATCCAGCTTCTAACCCTGGCTTAGCCAAGTAAAACAGAGAATAGTCCCAAAAGACTGAATCACGTGGGGATCCATTCCGAAAATGCAGAAACTCAACCTAGATACCACCCTTGCAAAACGGTTTCACAACACAGTAAATATTTCTTGGAAGCAAATTAAAACTAACCCAAACAGAGGCCATTCTAGTCCTTTCTTTTGCTCCAAAGTTAAGAAACATCACTGCCTCACTATGTAGAGGACACAAGCCCCAGTCAAGTTGTGCTTGGCCCACTCGGTGACAACCAAAATGCACAGCATTACTTGTCAACATTTTACAAGCTGGGACAATTCACAGAAATCTACATCTCTGGTCTCTCTTTAAAAACTAGAAGACTGGACCCCCCCATGGTGGCACAGTGGTTAAGTACCCGCCTGCCAATGCAGGGGACAGAGGTTTGATCCCTGGTCCGGGAAGATTCCACATACCACAGAGCAACTAAGCCGGCGTGCCACAACTACTGAGCCTGCGCACCACAACTACTGAAGCCCCCGTGCTCTACGGCCACCGTGCTGCAACTACTGAGCCTGCATCCTGCAACTACTGAAGCCTACATGCCTAGAGCCTGTGCTCCACAGCAAGACAAGCCACTGCAATGAGAAGCCCATGCACCACAATGAAGAGTAGCCCCCGCTCGCCGCAACTAGAGAAAGCCAGCGTGCAACAATTAAGACCCAGCACAGCCAAAAAAATAAAATGAAAAAAATGGAAAAAAAAAAAAACCTAGAAGACCTACATTTGTAGAGACATGGATGGGCCCAGAGACTGTCATACAGAGTGAAGTCAGAAAGAGAAAAACAAATAACACATATATGTGGGATCTAGAAAATGGTACAGATGAACCGGTTTGCAAGGCAGAAATAGAGACACAGATGAAGAGAACAAATGTATGGACACCAAGGGGGGAAAGCAGGGGTGGGATGAACTGGGAGATTGGGATTGACATATGTACACTACTACGTATCAAATAGATAACTAATGAGAACCTGCTGTATAGCACAGGGAACTCTACTTGGCTGTACAGCAGAAACTCACACAACATTGTAAGCCAACTATACCCCAACAACAACAAAATTATTTTTAAAAAAATGAAAAGGCAAAAAAAAAGAACAAAACTAGAAGACCTAGCAAGATGGAGCTTTCATTCTTTCAGGTCTGTGAGCTCAGCTAACCACAGTCCCCACTGCTCCCTATAGCTCACAACCTGGATCATTTCACTTTCTTACCTGCCGGCCCCTAATCTGCAATCCTTTTCCGTAGTGCCTCCTGTAGTCTGGGTCTCGATACAGGTTTTAGAAAACGCATTATTTTGCACATAATGCCTCCATTAAGGGTAAGATTTTGAAGGAAAATGTTTCAATTATTTAACGGGCTTGTCAAGCAGTGCTCTTAATTAAACTTGGCTCAAATCAAAAGAAAAGGAGTATGTTTTTAGACCAGTCTTGGACATAATACATTAAATCATATCTTAATTCTGACCAAATGGCAGAATAAAGCTCTTTTTAAAAGCATGAGTTCTAGCCACCCAAGTGAGTGAGTATTCATTTATAGCTGCCAGGGGTTAAGGCTTCCAACGTCTTTTACCCACCACCCTGCCCCACCACTAACACACACACCCCCCATGTCACCGCCTCAGTATTGAATTTCAGCCTCCAGCAAGTCAGACTTTTTCCATTAGTCAGGTTTGGGATGATTCCTGAGCTGTAGGCACGCTTCCTGGCCAACCGCCAAGTGAACACTAGAATGGAAGAAAATTGTTTATTCCTCAAAAAATAAAGAACCGATTCTATCTTCCCTTTGGTTTTCATAAAGTTCACCAAAAAGGAGCCTACGTTTCTCACAGTGCTTCCATTCTGTTGGATAACCTAACCCAAATCTCAAAAGTCACTGCTCTCTTCCCAGTTATAAAACAAACGGTTTTCATATTCAGAATTGAAAGGTGCTTAAAAACAAATTTAAAAGGTCCAAGCAGTTATCAATATTTTCTTAACACTCTTGCCGATTCATTTAAAAAATCCAAACCTTGGGTAACAATCAACTCTTCTTTGACTAGCAAGAGAGCAGGGAGCTGTATGCTTGGTAACTCTGGAAGGACTCCAGGCCTTTGTGCCATGAATTACTTGTGAACATTTCAAACTGTGATTTTCTGCTTCTCCTCGCACGGCCATCTGAAACTCAAGATTGAATGATTAATTTCAAGTTTCACCCCTGGTGTCAGAGAACCTCCTTCTTTACAAGTCTGTGAATGAAGTCATCTCGTGAGAAACCACACCTGTAGGGTGGATACTCCAGGTGAAGGAGGAAGAAGAGACCTGTCATCACTGAGACACCCCAGAGGGCAACGAGTCAGAGAGTGAGGGCTGGAGACCAGGAGGGGATGGTCCCACACAGAAGCACGATCAATCCTGAGCAGTGGCCCAACCAGGGGCAGGTGTGTGAGGACAAGTTAGAGCTCCAGTTCATGTGTATGTACGAAGGTTCAAAAATGAGGACAGAATAAGCAGAGCTCCAAATACAACAGGCAAAGCAAAGCCCAGACCTGCAGTGGAGGCCATGGGACACAGCTGCTGAAGAGACGCCAGAGAAGGAGTAACCTCCATAATGTGGGTTACTTTCTGCACCTCAGGGCTGAAAACTTCTCTATCGTCTCAGTCAAGGCAAGAAACGATACACCACACCCAGCTCGCCTGGGCTCCTTACGGAAAGAAAGCAGGTCCCTGGGAACATGATGGGCAGTAAGCTAAGTCAGGAAAGGCAAAGGCACACTAGCAACTTCTGTCTGATCTCAACAAAAGGATAAAGACCTCAATATTCCAACGTGAGAGCAGCTGGGCCAAGAAAGCTCACCACTGATCCCACTTGCTGGCCACACAGCCACTCCAGGTGATTCTGACCCATGACAACCTTTCCAAGGTCCTTCATGAGCTTTTGCTGGAATCCTCTAGGGAGCATGCAGGGCCCATTCTTGAGATAACCTAAATATCCATCATCAGTAAAGCTATGCTGTCAGACAGTGGCTGGCAAAAGGGCAAATCAAAATGTCCATGACCATCTCCTCGTTGGGACCAGTGATATCCCAGCAAGCCCACTATGTCACTGTTAATTCTGTAGGCTCGTTATTTCTGCCGAGTCCACTATTTTCATTTTGCCAATCTGCAAATATTGAGTTCTGAGCCCCAGCCTTGTCCGATATTTGAGGGAGTCCTAGACAAAACACACTCTCAACTAGATACGCAAGCCATGACAATAACCTTGAAATAAAGTCGCTGCCAAGCATGGGATCCTACTGCCCTGGGAAAAGTCCAAACGTTTGGTAAAATCCACAGTCAGTCTTCCAGACTGGCAGTATCCACCTGGCTGGGAGAGCTCTAATAAGCTCACAAGACATCAACTTGGAAGAGGAGAAATGAACACACGGGCTCTGGAGTCAGACGAGAGACCTGGAATCCCATCTACTAGCTGCGTGACTTGACTAGTTACCTAACCTCTCTAAGCCACAGGTTGTTCAACTCTGCGTGGAATTAACAATAGTTCCTAACCCGCAGAGCGTTCAATGAGGTGATGGATATAAGAGGCTCAGCGTTGGGCTTCCCTGGTGGCGCAGTGGTTGAGAGTCCACCTGCCAATGCAGGGGACGCGGTTTTGTGCTCGGGTCTGGGAGGATCCCACATGCCGCGGAGCGGCTGGGCCCGTGAGCCATGGCCGCTGAGCCTGCGCGTCCGGAGCCTGTGCTCCACAACGGGAGAGGCCACAACAGGAGAGGCCCGCGTACAGCAAAAAAAAAAAAAAAAAAAGAGGCTCAGCGGAGCACGCGGCACCACATAAGTGTCTCATAAATGTCCTCTATTCTTATTGTCAGTTTTAGAGGTTTATAGCCTCTAGATAAATCTGAGAGACCTTTCAAGGTGCCTCAGTTGGTCAGCTGTATTTCCTTGGTGTCCTCTGGTGCCCTCTCCATTGAGTCTTGGGCTCAGTAAGGCCGGGTGGGAATCCCACCCACAGCCAGATGCGGGCTTTAGCACAGCCTTGGTCTCACAAGCATCCCAGGTCAGTCACAGGCTTGCTGGCACAACTGAATCACGCTGAATTCCATCAACACTGGTCTTTAATGAGCAGTGATCTCCGAAGCAAAGAAATCACTCACCATCCTTGATTTTATCATTAATCTGAACTAACCGAGCTGGTGAATAAGTCCTTGGTACGTGTCCCTTACCAGGCATGGCTTGGTCCAGAGTGGTGAGTCCAAGCCTCGGTGATGATGTCATCGCTGAAACCTCATTACCAATATCAAGCTCAGATTTCCATCATGAACCACGTCCAGAGTCCTTAATTCCGGTTAATGTGCAACCAATTATCCACTTAGTAAATTAATGTTATGTTAGCAGATAGTGGTATGGACTCTTGTTCTGACAAATTAAACATCCCATTTAGAGCCCTGAGGAGTCCTTTTATTTAAATGATGCCCAATCAACAAAGAAAGCATGCATGACACTAAAATTCATCTAGAAGGATGTCTCATTGACAGGTTAAAAAGCAATGAAGGAATAGAAAAGAAATATTTCCTTTTTTGGTCCACCTGCTAGAGGGGAGGAAAAGGTGAGAAGAATCATGGAAAGAACTCACTCCTAGTACGATGTACACTTTAAATATCTTACAATTTTATATGTCATTTACACCTCGTTAAACCAAAAATTTACAAAAAACTCACTCCCACACCACAAATTAAATCCAAGAATTGTAAGATGAACCCAACCTAATTTCCCTCCTGCCTGAAGGTTTGGTGAGAACAGTAAAGGTTTGGTGAGAAACAGTGAGTGTTCTTCCACTGATTTTCAGCAAATAAAAGTTCTGCCTGCTGATTCAACTGCTTTTACCAAGCTTTCAGTGATTCATTACTATGGCTTGCAACACAACAACATACTGGGTGAAAATTAAGCAGAAAGAAAATAAAAATCACACTCATCAAAATTGGGAGAAGCGGAAAAGAGAAGGTGTGGGATTTGTTGGTAAAGGTCCACTTCTCCTGTTCAAAGAAGCTGGCTCTTTCATTGTCCCGGTTGCTACCCCAAGTGCTTGGAAATTGACAAACGACAGGAGAGGTCAGAGAGCCAGAGGGCAGATCTTGAGTCCTGGCCCGCGCTAGCTTTCTTCCATCTCAGAGATATACACATCCATTTCCTGATATTCTGTGACCAAACTTGTCCTACGGCCTGTTCCTTTGCTTTTTAGGATAAGTGGAAGCTCATAGTTAAGAAGGCCTAGACAAATTACTTTGTACCCCACTACATAAATACATAGATTTATTATATGTATAAATGTTTTATTTAGAAAGTTTTGGAATAAATATAACTAAGATGTAACAATCGATCTAGATAGATTACTAAGCTATAATAGAATTCAGATATTAAAATTAAATAACAATCAGATGAATGCATCAAACACATATCCCTAAAAATTACACTACAGAAGCTGCTTTGACAGGAAAAATTTTACTTAGAAAACACAGAAAATTAAAATAAAATAAAAAAGGGTTATAGAATCAAGTCAATCTTCTAACTCAGGATTTCCCAGCCTTGGCACTGTTGACGTTTGGACTGAATCAACTTGGCTTGTGTGGGACTGTCCTGTGCTTTCCAGGATGTTTAGCAGCATCCCTGGTTTCTACCCACTAGATGCCAGTAAGCCCCCTCCTCCCATCAGTGGTAACAACCAAAAATGTCTCCAAACATTGCTAAATGTCCCCGGGGAGCCAAAGTCGCTCCCTGTTGAGAATCACTATTCTATATAAAACAGACTTCTAATTCCATCCCTAATGATGCACCCAGCCCTTGGCAACATCCAAAGTGTACACTTTATGACCAAGAACATATCTGCTCATTCAACCAGGCTAGCACTTTCTTTTTTAAACTACAAAATCTGTATCTTCTTAGGAATGAAGAACATTAGCAGCTACCATATCACCACCTTAACTGAATTACAGCTTTGAAAAGTTGATTTCGATGTAAACCATTATCTTTTAAAAATCTCACATCATGGGCTTCCCTGGTGGCGCAGTGGTTGAGAGTCCGCCTGCCGATGCAGGGGACACGGGTTCGTGCCCCGGTCCGGGAAGATCCCACATGCCACGGAGCGGCTGGGCCCGTGAGCCACGGCCGCTGAGCCTGCGCATCCGGAGCCTGTGCTCCACAACGGGAGAGGCCACAGCAGTGAGAGGCCCGCGTACCGGGAAAAAAAAAAAAAAAAGAAAGAAAGAAAATCTCACATCCGTTGAAAGGGCAATGTCCAAAATGGTTTTTTAAAGTTTTAGCACTAGCTGTGAACCTAAAGCTGCTCTAAAAGAAGAAAGTCTCTATTACCAAAAAAAGAAAAAAATGCATCCTTAAACTTGAATGAAATAGCATTTTCATCTCTTTCTGCTGAGGAAGATGTGAACAGTCCTAAACCATGACCAGTCAGCTGAGTGCCACCTACATATACAGGGCAGACAAAGCGATCAGCTCCACAGATGACAAGCAAATTCACAAACTGCACACAGATTCCATAGCAAATACGCCTTCTCTCAACATTGCTTCATGGGAATCTGGAGTTTATCAGAAACAGACCAAAGCCACGAAAAATGACTTAGGAAACTCAGTGTGACCTTCGCCTTCCATAGAGATGCTCTCCAGAAACCTACAAATATTTCAGTGAAGCTATTCTTTGAAATCTTCTCTCCAAACACAACTCCTACTATGCCTGTCACTCAGGATGAATGTTCAGTTGCTGCCATTACAAAAGCAATCGGAAGGACTATGTCTTTGGTTTGTTTGATTATAGGAAAATTTCTATCCCCTGTTGCAGTCGCTGGCAAATTAGGTAATTCTTCTGGGGCTTGTATCTCTTGACTTTGGTCTGCTCTCTATGGAGAAGCAAATACACATTCCCAAAGCTCTCCACACAGATTCTGTCTTTACCTCCTTCTCTACAAACTACTGTTCAGCTGCATTTCTAGTTCCATACACAGCTGAATATCTTTGGGTCCAAATCCTGGTTCCACCACTTCCCAGCTGTGTGAACTTAAACAAATTACTTCACTTCTCTAAGACTCTCTATTTTCATATGTAAAATGCAGATGAGACTGGTACCAACCGTATAAGGCTACGGGGCAGATTAAATGAATTAATCCATGTCAAGAATGTAGCACAGCCCCAGCCCAAGGTACGTGAGTGATCAATACACTTTTGCAAGTTAAACAACTGGACAAAAGAAAATGCAGATGGCGTGGAGGCTGGAGAGAGCACAAGGGCTACGCCACGATGCAGATTCCATGTATTCAAATTATTACCAAAATCCCGCACTATATTAAATCCTAAATCTACGTCGTATTTCCTCCTTGGACAAATAAACCACTGACTTGAGTTAGAATACACTGCTAGAATATACATTTTTTTTCTCTTTAAAAGGTAGTTTTGTCCTAAGCTGGGTGTGAAAAAGACATTTTTTAAAATTAGCTTCCAAAAACTTACTTTCCTCGAGGGAACAGCTATTCAACTTCATCAAACATTTTATAATAATGCAAAAGAACACCCTCAAGGGACCTTTTATTCTTCTGACATATCCTGTTTCCTTGTTTCACATGCACATGCCAACTCTAAAGATCCCCCTTTAGGGATCTGGTGGAGGTTTAAGAGTCCAGGGGGATTTTAAGAGACTCAAAAGGACACAACCTAAGTCATATTTCTGACCCCATCATTTGGTGATAAACCCTGGGTAAAGGAACCTAGTTCTCTGTACCTCAGGGAAAAGGAATCTACCTGATATCTCAAAGACAATAGTGAATAAATATAAAGTTACATTCCCGGTGAAGAGCCATCTGAACTCCTTGAAAGAGATTTTAATTTCAGAAGCACATTTTTCTCAGCACAAAAGGGCAAGGCCTAAGGCAGCCAAGCTAGACCACTTTTTGCTACCTGTTTTACTCTTAACACTGCTGACTCATGTTTTAATTTTTATGGTAAGATACTGAAAAATAATAACTATGGTGAAAATACAGATGCACAATTTACCCTTCACAACGTATGCAGAGTCCCTGACTTGCTATCCAAAATACTGTACGGCAAAAGCCAATCCTCTTCACTTCACAGCCAAGAGCTCATTTTATCAGATGTTTTTTATTCTGATATATACTTTGAAAAACAGGTGATTCCATCTTTAAAAGATTTATAGAAAGGGCACGTTGGCCTTTTCAAAGAGAACCTTAAGTGAACGTGGTTTTCGAACCCAAAATACAGTAAACTAGCCCACCAGACCTACCCAAAGGCAAGAAGGAGATTGTTACAGCTGAAAAAGCTACATTCCCAAGAGACACATCCAAGAATTTCAGGGTTTCTCAAGGTCTGAAAATTAATGCCAGAATCTACAGTGTGCACCTGACTTCATATCCTTGAAGTTGAACTTGGCATCTACTTTTGTGAGAATCCCCAAAGGAACGAAAAATGTATGGAAACTCAGGATTAACAAGGCGGTGTTCTGATGACCCCATTCTAATAAGGCAAGTAGGGTGTTAAAACAGTGGGGAGGCTGCTTGTAACTTTCATCTTCTTAGAAAACTGTAAGCAGTTCATAAACGCTGCCTCTTAAAGATTCTGCTTCTGGACAGCAAACAATACATCTACTAGATGTGGACAAAAACCCTTAGGCAACAGGACCTTGGTTTAAGATACTTCAGTCCGCACACCAACAGCTCTGCCTGCCTCAGTCAGCAACCATGATGCTAAACTGAACATGTTTTATATATGAATATGTAACATATATATATGTGTATCTATATTACAGATATTCACACATGCGCATAGGTACACATGTACATATATGATATATTAATCTCATATATAAACCAGTTTAAACAAACAAACAAAATCCCTCTTTTACACTTGAGAAGCAACAGCTTACCTACTTGCTGTTGAAACACTCACTGGTCATACTCTAGACACATACTTGGCAGAAAAACAAGAGCAGGTGGGCATTATTCATATAAAGCAGGAGTTACAATGACAGAAAATTCATATGTGGAGAAACCCTGTGATAGACAACCTAGGTGGCGAAGAGCAGAGCACAGGGCGTCTCTCTAGGACCTCGTGCTCATTCTCGGCTCAAATTTTAATTACAAAAGGAAGAGGGTAGCAAGGTCAGGGATCCTGGGTGGAGACAGCAGAGCTAGGTGGAGGGCTGGCTCAGAAGCTGGCAGTAGGCGTCAGGGGAGTTCAGGCTGCGTGTCCTTGAACTGGGGGAGCTGTCACGTGGCCCCTCACTGCGGGGTGGGGGGCGCGGGGGAGATTAAAAACAGGAGTTCCTTTCCACGGGATTTACCTCTCTACATGTTGCTCCCCTGTGCCTGATAAACTCTTTTTTCAAAGCATGGGACCAGAAGCAGTAAGAAGTAGGCTGTAAGAAGGAGCCCAGTAAGAAATAACTGGGAAATGCTCCCCTCTCTCCTGGGCTCATCTGCACTGGGCATTCCTCCCAAACTGGCCAGACCCAGGACCAGAGTGAGGGTGCGTCCCTGCTCTGTGCTCTGTGGCTCCCAGCCTGCAGGATGGAGGTTGGGCCTTGTCTGTTCCACCTTCCGCCCAGACAATCCCTCACAGTGGCCACGACCACATACCCGACAAGTCAGGACACTTTCCCTGGCCGTGGAAGTCTTGGCTTACATCAAAGAAACCCCCTTCCATCCCGGCCTGCCAAGATACTGGTGGATGACTGGAATACCTTGTAGCATTCTTTTTTTTTTTTTTTTTTGCGGTACGCGGGCCTCTCACTGTTGTGGCCTCTCCCGTTGTGGAGCACAGACTCCAGACGCACAGGCTCAGCGGCCATGGCTCACGGGCCCAGCCGCTCCACACCATGTGGGATCCTCCCAGACCGGGGCATGAACCCGTGTCCCCTGCATCGGCAGGCGGACTCTCAACCACTGCGCCACCAGGAAAGCCCTCTTGTAGCATTCTTGTTCCGCATCCCAAGAAGTCTGGGCTGGAGCGAACTCCAACACTGCCCGCCTGGCTGGTGCAGGTGGGGCTGTCACATGTTTCTGACCTCGACAGCCTAGCCATCAAAAGTCACTGATTTCACACAGTTTCTGTGTGAAAGAGACCACGAGTAGGAATCTGCTGGTAGGTAGGATGGTGAGCAAGGGTTCAAGTGCACCGGGTTCGACTGAATCGACCTCAAATTGCTTGAGACAGAGTCCGCAGTCAAAACATTCTTTGACAGCAGCACTGAAATATACTGCAATAAGTACACAAGGAGGGCCACGAGAATCTGAGCTCCCAGCAGCCCTGGGACAGAGTAGCGTATTATGCAAATAACTGCTAGCCTCAGAATGATAATGGATGTTAGCACAGGTATTAAAAGAGTACCAGGGGCTTCCCTGGTGGCGCAGTGGTTCAGAGTCCTCCTGCCGATGCAGGGGACGCGGGTTCGTGCCCCGGTCCGGGAAGATCCCACGTGCCGCAGAGAGGCTGGGCCCGTGAACCATGGCCGCTGAGCCTGCGCGTCTGGAGGCTGTGCTCCGCAACGGGAGAGGCCACAACAGTGAGAGACCCGCGTACCGCAAAAAGAAAAAAAAAGAAAGAAAGAAAGAAAGAGGGCACCCTTGCCCACCTCTGAAACTCTGAGGCTGAAAGCTACGGGAGGGTTGTACATACCCTTTGGCCCTTAGCGCACATCATTAAAAGAACAAAATGTGGGCAGAGATAAACAGAAGCAAACCTGTACTAAATGACAGTGGTATACGTTGTAAAAGGTGGAGTGTTATTTTCACCCAGAAGTCAACACTTCTACTTCAAAGTCCATGCAAAGATCTCCCAGGGGTAATTAATAGAAATAATAAGCCTTACAGTCACACACAGACACAAACACACACCCATCAACAGTGCTGTACATTACCTAAATCCCTACAGTTAGAACCACCACCACGTAACTGTTGTAGCCCAGGGTTAACTCACAGGGATACTTACAATGCAAAGGAATAAGAATTAAAAGAAAAATCCATACAAACGATTCCCCAAACAAATGGCCAATGGCTCCCCAGGCGGTATACAGCAAGGTCCCTTGTGTAGGCTTTGGCCTTAAATGAACATCAGGTACCAGCACTGGGATTTCTGGGGGTCAGATGCCAATCAACGTAATTAAGTGAGAAAAATGCCTCCTTCCTCCACTCTGGTTCAGAGAAGAACCTAACAAGTGGACACAGAAATCTAGTATTATGTGTTTCCTCTGTGAAACAATGCATGTCATTAAGACTCTAATAAGAAGTTACAAAATCCCTGCTACCATAAATACATCATGACAGGGTGTCTCAGCTGTGCCTGCTGTAATCTGCACCGACACCTCTCAGAAAACTTTTGCTGCCAAATAGTCTAAGTAAAAATGTGCGAACTCTTTGAACAAACAGCCCCACTCCTGGAAAATTTTATCCTCGAGAAATAATCAGAGAAGCCTGCAATGACCTGGGTACGAGAATGTATGTGTCCTGTTTTCTATAATAGCAAACACCTAGAAACACCTATAATGGACACATAGATAGGGATACATGTCCAGGAAGAATGCAGGGCCACTCAGACCAGTACACTGTGCATCACAAAGAAAAAAGAAGGTAAACAAACAGAAGTTCCTCAAATAAAGAGTAAATCACGGTCTTTGGTGGAAAATGATATATTAATTTTGAACTTGCAGTAGCAGCAACTATTTGATATAAACTATTGCTTACTATTAATCTTAGCAAAAGCTTCCAACCCCCCCCAAAAAACCTAATTTGGCCACTTCACTTTAAAAAAAATGTGTTTTTAAAACTTTTAGAGAAAAATTTCTTCAAACAGGAACTACATGTGAAACAGGAAACAAAATTGGTATTTTAAGAAAATATAAGGCAATAAAAACATCTGCATGACTAGGAAGAAAAAGATTCACACATTTTTATATGTAGACTATTTTCTGGCTGAGATGCATTAAGGTTTAGTCTCATCTGAAAACAGATTTTTAACAAATTAACTTCTGTTTTCAGTTTTCTTTATAATATACACAGGATTGAAAAGTTTGAGGAATATTTTAAGAAACAGTGGAAATTCACAATATTAATGATATGACTTATACAATAAAATTAAAATATTTTGTGTTTCCTGCAGTATCCATAACCTATCATACGTAATCTTATTCTGTTTTTTTAATCTAAATATTGCTGTATGAATTTTGTTGACAATGCCAATAACTACTGGCTGCCTTAGCAAAGCATCCCCAAACTGAAATGAATTAAAGAACCACAATGACTCAAGAAAGGTTTTTTACTTTAGTGTTACTGTCAGTAACACATAAATTATTGTGAAAATCTTGACTGTAACCATATATAATTAGTGATTCTGCTGAAATATGGGCAAGAAAAGTAGACCTATGGAAAATTTACTATGGAGTATATGTCTATTACTCACGCAGACATCACTGGTCCATCAACAGGACACCCACACATGTGCTACTATAATTATCTTCATTCATCTTTCATAGTCTGACTTTAGGCAATAAAACCCATAGCTTTAGACATTTTTCGATTGTGTCCTAATGAAGGTATATTTATCAAGGTAGGAGAATAGAAGACACTTATTTACCAGTTTGGAAGCTTGATTTATAACTTAAATATTTTACAGATGTGATATGGGGCTTGCATTTGTACTCCTGTCCCCGGCCCTGAAAATCACAGGGGCCGTCTGTATACATGCAAGATCCTTGCCATTTAAAGCTTTTCTCAAGTAACTCCTTTAAACGTATTTATTTTATTTTTGGTTGCGTTGGGTTTTGGTTGTGTTGGGTCTTCGTTGCTGCGCGCAGGCTTTCTCTAGTTGTGGCATGCAGGCTTCTCCTTGTGGTGGCTTCTCTTGTTGCAGAACACGGGCACGCGAGCTCAGTAGTTGTGGCTCGCAGGCTCAGTAGTTGTGGCGCACGGGCTTAGCTGCTCCGCAGCATGAGGGCTCTTCCCAGACCAGGGCTCGAACCCGTGTCCCCTGTATTGGCAGGCGGATTCTTAACCACTGCGCCACCAGGGAAGCCCTCTCAAGCAACTCTTAAGTGAAAAACATTACAGGTGCGCTTTCACAGAAACAGATACAGAGGCAAAGAAAGCATATACCACAAAACATTAAGAGTAGGACAGAAAGGTTTTGTCCTTTGCTTATGGCATTTTCTAAAGTTTCTAAACTTAGCACATACTCTTTGCAGGATTAAGGAAAGAAAAAAATGTAAGAATGACATGGAAAAGTAATATTGTAAATCTATGTTTATCAAAGCTTTTGTTTTTAAGCAAGAACACTCCTAATTCTACGTATATTCCTAGCAACCCAATTTAAGTACCTATGAAGCTGATAGAACCCAAAAAACAATGGTAGCCACACACGTGAGCATGAAGTCTACCAGAAAAACTTTTAAATAGACTTTTAACACACAAAGTAGATAGCGTGAACACAGACTCTACCCAGAGGTAAGTCCACTTCTCTCCACAATGTACATCACTGTCAATGGATACTGCTTACATGTTATTAACTGACCCCCAAAAATGACACTTAAAAGAATTATGGGGTTCTTTTGGGACTCAGTATTAGGTAAGAGGCCAAGTGAAAAAGCTACTTTCTATTCCAACGTCCAAATCTCATTTTACCTTGCCCTTTAATCACTGACAGGTAATAAAGATAAACATCCCTACCACAAAATACAAAAATTCAACATTGCCTACCTTTTCTAATATAAATCTCTCTCTTTTTTTTTAATTACCACAATTTTAAATGCCTTTCTACAGAGGCAATTTTCAATCTGAATAGTAGATACCGAAGCTGGGGAGAAGACAGAACTATGAAATGCCGAACTGCCATCTGGTCCTCCCCTGCTCTGGCTGTGCTTCAAGAGATGTGGCATGGCTTTGCCACAAGAACTCTAACACTTTTTCCTGTAACTGGCAGAGTCAGATGATGGGATGTCATGTGACACGAGGGGCTAGATTTAAACTGGGGACTCAAGTTTCATATATTAAGCCCGGCGGACACATTTTCCAAACAGCTTTTAGTAAGGTATCAAAATGTTTTATTCAAGGAATGCTCTATGAGAAATATTCCGCTCTCCTGTCAAAGATCACCCACAAGCATTAATAAGCTAACAAGTAAAACAACGGATATAGAGAAACTCTGGGAAGGCGGCCAGAATCTTTAATCGAAAGAGAAGATTCCATCAGAAAACCTCCAAGAGGAATACTCTGATAATTGAGACTTAGAATAGGGAGACACATGAGTCCTATCCTTTCTTTTAATAAAATAACTAATTCGCAAAAATCTAGTTTTCTAATTGCCTTATTACTTAAAGCTCCCTACCATCCTCATGAGGTTGGGGCCGGCAGCTTCAGAAACCACATCTTACAAGGAAACAGAAGGTAATTGTCTTTCCTAAGTAAAGGGCACAGCAAATAAAAATTGGAGGCATGTTCAAAAGCTGATGAACATTTTCCTGCTGGGTTTGCAGTGTTTCTGGGGCGTGGGCCACTTGTTTTCCCAAACCCCCATGCAGTTTTCAACTCCAAAATCATTCACTAACTGCTTAAGGTCTTAAGCACTTCATCAAAGAAACAGTGATGCAAGCATAAGACAGATGTCACCAACAGGAGAGTAAAGCATGGCAGTGAAGAGCACAGACCCTCTGGAGACATCCTGTGTGGGTTCAAAGCCCGGCCATCACTTTCTAACTGTGTGACCTTGGGCCAGTTATTTAACCTCTCTCTGCCTCACTTTCCTCATCGATGGAGCGTTACTCATAGGGTTGTTAAATAACTTAATTACTGAATGGAAAGTGCTCAGAAACATGCCTTGCACACAATAAGCACTCGATAAACAGCAAATTATATTTTTTACTGTCTTCAAAGAACTGTAAAATGCTTCATAATCAAGGGAAAAAGTTAGAAGCATCTCCCCTCCCACCATAAAAACATCTGTACTCGAGAGGAAAATAACAGCTACACAAGGCTAGAATCCCATCCTTAAGGACCTTTGAGTGCAAACGAGGCGATAAAACTTATAAATCGGATTATTTACCCTCTCAAGACTCTGTCTGTTCATCTGAGCAGGAAAGACAAAATAAGTACAGCCTCTAGCTAAAAGGGGTAAATTCCTAACACAACCAGGACAGAAAGAAGGAGAGTCAAGTTCATAGGAAAGAGAGGAGTGACCATGAACTAGACTTGTGGGGGATGGTTTCAAAAAGGAGCTAGACAGGCAGGACATCCGATCAGCGGAGAGAAGGGCACATGCGAAGGTATGGAGGAAGGCTGGTAATAGACCCTCCGGAATAGAATTCACATGCGGGAAAAGACTAAAGAGAGGTGCAAGATCAGAAGGCCTTGGAAACCGGCCTAAGAATGTGAGCTTGACTTTATAAGCAATCTAGACATGCTTTAGACAGAATTCTGGAAAATCAGCCAGAAGTGTATTGGTCCAAAGGGAGAAAATTAATAAGTGCAATCTAGCACCAGAAATGATACTGGCAACAGCTCGAAGACCAAGATTTCCCTGCACCATAGAGTACTGGGATTTCAGTCACCATCAAAGGCCACTCGTTCTTAATTTCTAAGTTACTCTAACCTTTTATTATTACTCACTTACCAGGTGCCAAGAGCTTTGTAAATCTTATCTCGAATTCTAATAACCATGCAAGGTCAACACTATTATGCTCACTTACAGACAGAGAAAGGAAGCCCAGGAAGGTCAGATAACCTGGCTGAGAGCCCACAGGTGTGGAGGGTACAGCCAGCCTCCCAGAGGCCACATCTCTTCCACTCTTAGGGAGGAGGCTCTCAATCCGCCCAGGGGCGTTCAGGCCCAGGGAAGTGTGGCCCAGCTTCCTGCAGACTTCACTGGCTGCTCCTGCCTGAGCATGCCCTGCAGATCAATGACCTGAGACTGTAAGTCCCCTACACGCGAACCTTCAAGTTGCGAACTTTCAAAGATGCAAATGTGTGTTCCATCAATGTCAGGCATGAGTGAAACTGCAGCTTTGCCCTCCATCCCCTATTGCTGACGATCCTTCAGCTCTACCATCTCCCACCTCCTCTCCCTCCTCCAGTCAGTAACTCTTCTTGCCTGTTCACCCGATGCCAGCCCTGGATGTCAGCTGCTGTACTGTACTGTACTGTACTACTGTACTTTTCAAGGGACAGTACTGTAAGATTAAACATGTTTTCTTTATTTTTTGTTTGTTTTTTTATGTATTATTTGTGTGAAAAGTATTATAAACCTATTACAGTACAGTACTTAAAGACAAAATTGGACTTAACGAACGTGCTCTGGGAACGGGACTCGTTCGTTATGTAGGGGACTTACTGAATTACGTAGAAGTTATTCTGAAATTTTGAAACGCATTTATAAGGAGGTACCCTATTTCCCATCACTCCATAGAAGAGCGCATTCAAGGCTTGTGTCCTTAAAGGTGACCTCACTTAAAAGCCAGCAGAGCTGGAAAAACAAACACTCGGCACTCTCCCTGCACAGCTCTGGTTAAACAGTGCTGGCCCTACCCACACTGCTCTGGGCCTGATCTGGGGAGAGGTGAGCGCCCAGAAGACCAGGGCTCCCTGCTCCCAGCTGCTTCCGTGCCTTTGCTGCACCCAACATGGCAGGGCCCAAAAGTGACAACAGGAATCCTTGCGGGGTGTGCAGAAAGGGCAAGGCACTGTGACTGCACTGTGGGAAAAGGGGACACCAGGGAATGTTCTGATGATTCCATTTTACAGTCGTCAAAGGGGTGGCCTGCAGGATGTGGTGGGACAAGGAAGTCCTCAGTGCTTGCCTTCTGCCCTTGAGAGATGATTGGGGGGAGGGGGAGGAAGGAGCTGCCAAAACCAACAGCCTTATTTCTTTTAGCAAGACAAAAAATATCAGTAAGATGTGAAACAAACAAAACACTATAAAAAGGGGAGAAAAATAGGCTCAAGAACTTGTTCCAGCTTAAAAAACGATTTGAACTCCAGGTAACAACCGAAATTAAGACACCACCCCAAATTAAGTGGAAATGAGGAAGGTGTTTCCACTTAACATCTGGAGAGGGGCGTTTGTTCCAGCCCAGGGTGAACCAGGCTGTAAGAAACAGGTACAGCTGGAATGCTTTCCACTAACAATTTAGTGCTTAAAACATTAATACCTGCTTTATGTTTGTATTCATGTGTTTATGAGTATCTTACTTGTGTATATTTTACACACTTCTGAAAAATCAAAGTGTTCATATATGTCCAGTTAATAAGCCTCAAAAGATCTTTCGCTTGAACAGCCATCATGCCATTCCTGTTCCTAAAACAAGACAGAGAAGTCGCGCTCGTTTACGTGTCCAGCTGGCATTGACTGGCCCCTCCAGTATTCTAGACACTGTACCCAGCACTGGGGACTTGGAAACAGCGGCCACTTCAAAACATCAACACGTTTGCACAGCCGTCTTGCCACTTTGCTGGTTGAGCCTTTCAACTTGTTTTAAAAATTGCTTCTGGTGGGCTTCCCTGGTGGCGCAGTGGTTGAGAGTCCGCCTGCTGATGCGAGGCGACGCGGGTTCGTGCCCCGGTCCGGGAAGATCCCACATGCCGCGGAGCGGCTGGGCCCGTGAGCCATGGCCGCTGAGCCTGCGCGTCCTGGAGTCTGTGCTCCACAACGGGAGAGGCCACAACAGTGAGAGGCCCGCGTAACGCAAAAAAAAAAAAAAAAAAATTGCTTCTGGTTACAGACATACCTAACCTTAGGTTCTGCGTGAAGTAACTTTTTAACAACTTACCTCTAAATGCTGAAAAAGCAAATTTCCAAGAAGTGCGCACACAGTTCACTCGAGAGGTGTCATAAAGATCTAAGGCCGTGAAGAAACTGAAACTCGGGGAGTGTAGGGCGCTCAGTTTCTCCAACCCCCGGGTACATTTTGAGGTCAGTAGCCATCAGCTTCCAGGCCAAGCCTCACAAGCTTCCAGGTGATCGGCAGTCAGATGCCTGATGCTACGTAAAGTAGGCAAGGAAGCTGTGCCTGCCACACGCACGGGAATTAATTCCATGAGGCAACTGCTTCGTGGGTCTAACTCAGTGGGTCTCAACTGCGAATGATTTTGTCCTCTGTGGCCCATCTGGCAATGTCTGCAGACATTTTGGTTGTCACAACTTGGGGGTGCTAGTAGCATCTAGCGGGTAGAGACCAGGACACACAGGACACAGGACAGTTCCCCCACACCAAAGAATTGACTGACCCAGAATGTCGATGGTACCCAGATTGAGAAACTCTGGTCTAGCTCCAAATAGCAGCTGCGAGTCACAAGGAGCTCTCATTTCCTTCTTATTTGGCCGTTCACACATAAAGCTAATACGTGCGACATCTCATTCAATTTTTTTTCAATTGTTAACATTAGCTTCAAATTGCTGTCCAACAAGCAATAAGTTATTACCTCTAAGTCACAATGGGAAAAGTTACCAAAGAACAGGACACCACTTCGTGATACAAGAGGCCTTACAATGTTGCCGTCCTTGGAAATATATCACTTCCACACTTACTCCATAGAGAGATCCGTAGAGACAGGATCTGTGTTAGGAGTATGTCTTCAATTGATAGCACTGTGTAGCCTCTCTGGTCCTGCTGGCTTCCCATTCAAAGTGATTATGGTTAGGGGAGGAACTGATTAGAAATTACTACTGACTAGAAATAAATTAATCAGAAGTTAATTTCTGATTAGAAATTAACATTGTAATAGAAATACATCACAAGAGTAAAAGTATAACTTTGAATAAAAATGTCCCCCAATACTAAAGTCACCAGCAACAGAGCAGAAAGGCTGTGAGTTCTATAACAACCTCTTCAACCTTGGGCAAGTGACTTAACGTCTTTGGATTCAGATTCTTCATCTAGGAAAGGCAGGGGACGGAGAAGAAGATCTCTGAAGGCCAACTTCAATATTATATTAATCATGGATATAAAATCCAACAACTAGGTCTCCTCACACTGAACCAAGGCACAGTGTAATGAGAAACAGTACTTCAAAGTCCAATGGGAGGATACCAGGGCAGGAGGTTGCAGCTGCCCCATGTTATCCTGCAGTTCTCCCCACTTCCACTAGGGGGCAGAGTTCTTCCAAAGGGGAGGTCACTGGCCCCCTGACAGACAGGCTTCCTGGGGACGGGGACCCCAACAAATCGAATACAAATTCTATGTCTCATCAAATTTCCTAAAGAACTCACAACACAAGAGCAAAATAAAGGCCTCCCTCCCCCCGCCAAAAAAAGTTAAGAATTAGAGTCCCGCAGGCAGAGCCTCAGGTTTTCTTACAGATGAAAGCAATTAAACTAGCCCACTGGTCTTTTATCACTGGTTAACCTGCAACTCCTGCAGAAAGTTCTGGTGCCTTCTTACAGGCATGAAAACGAAGGTCTATGGATTAGCAAATGCCAGTCTCACAATTATAGGTCTCATTTAAAAAAAAAAAAAGGAGAAATATGTATTAATGAATGATTAATTCCTTTCCAGTCCACCTCTCACCATGAATGTGGGTATCGCCTGTGAGACACCACTTTAAAAAAAAAAGGTATATTACTATTACACAAGAATATACCACTCTGGCCACTATAAATAGTCATCAGGCTATTTAAAGTAAGTGGGCATCCGGAAAGCACAATGACTTGAAATAATAAATCCAGTTAAGTCTGAGAAAGCAAGTTAGCCAACATAGAGGCAAACCCTCACCAATCCAATTTGCTGGAAGGTTCCAAAACTGTCCTGGATTTACAAAACATCCCCTGGCTTTCAATGAAAGACACATCAGACTCATTAAGCCAACTAAGTTTACTTTGAGCCACTTCAAACCTCGAACTTAAATAGAATTTGTTAAATAAACACAACCAAGAAAGGAAAGGGAGCCAAGAAACCACGATAACTCTCGATCCCAGAGAAAAGGGTTCTCAAGTCAAGGGTTTCAAGTAACCGTGGTGTCCCGCCCTCAATGACCCTAAAAGGAGCATCAGTTTAATCTTTCAAAAATAACCAATGTTCGCTCTTAAAGATTTTCTTTAAATTCGAATTCCAAATCTGCCAGGGACAGTCAGCACAAATACATGATGTTTTGATCTCACCCTCTGGAATGATCTCAGATCCTAGAAGAGCACTTCTTGGTGAGCACTAGAACCTAGACCCCAAAGGTCCGACAGGCCGAGAACATAGTAAACGATTAAACCCTCGTCTCTCCCTTCTCACACTTCATTAAGCGTCTCCTCTGGAAGTGTTTGCACCCCTCTCACAGGAAGCCGGCACGTTTTGCAAAGGAAATTCCAGACCAGACCTTTCTTGGAGAAAGGCTAGTCCTCGATGAACGTTTTATTGGGCTTCCTGCACCCAGGCAGCCGGGCAGGCACATCTCCCCGCCGGGCCCCTCGTCCGCCAGCTCACCTCGCGCGGGTCGCCGCGGGGACACCCGGTGAGCCACCCACCCCCGCCAAAGGACGCTCACCTTCGCTTCATCCCGGGGCCAAGTGGGAGCGCGGGACAAAATAAATTCCGCCAGGGATTACTCAGCCGGAGACTCCCCGGGGCTTGATTTCTGGCGACTCCCAGAAAGTTTCACCCTCTCGGGCTAAGTGCGCGCGGTAGCGTGTGTGCGCGCGGCGCGGTGAGCACCTCCCTCCCTCCGGGCAGGAAAGGAGCCCGCGCCCGGCTCAAGGAAAGCAGCCCGGCCCGGGACGCCGGCGCCCGCCCTCCCGGCCGCGAGCGCACTCACCTCGGGGAAGAAGTTGTCCATTGTTCCCGTGCGCTCCCCAACTCGCCCGAGTCCGGCTCCCAGCTCGCGGAAGTCAGCCCAGCAGAAGGTCCGGGGAAACCATGCGTGTCACAGCGCGACTCCCAGAAACTCGAGCCCGCGGGGCTCCCCCGCTGCCATCTCCTTCTCCCCTTCTCGTCTTTCGCACCTTTTGTTTGCCCAAACCCAAGTCTCTAACTCATCCGTCCCAACTGCAGCCTTTGTCTCCTCTTTCTCCAAGTTCCTCACTCCTGGGCGCCGCGCTCGCGAGCGGAGAACAGCTGGTGGCACATTCTTCCCCCCGGCTGGGGGAGGGAGGCGGGGGGCTGGGGAGTGCGCCCCCTCCCTCTGCGCTCCGGCCGGAGGCACTCGGGGCGGGCAGGGGGACAACGGCCACAAAGCAAGCCCGAAATGGCTCACCCAGCTCGAGCGCCGCCCCGGTGAGTATTCGGGCGCCCAGGCTCACCGGCTCACGGCCACACGGAGACTTGCGGACAGGAGAGCACGGCCCTCCCAGCCCGCTCATCCGGCCCCGCCCACTCGCTCGCCTCGCCCCGCCCCTCCAGGGGATTAGCTCCGCCCACTCAGCCGGCCCACCCGGCCCCTACGCCACGCCCCCTGCAGGAGCCCAGCCCTCAGCCGACCCCTCCCCGCGCTTCCGCAAGGTCCGGCCTCGCGCGGCCGGCGCGCCCCGCCCCCATCTTCGCCCAGGCCCCGCCCACTCTGCGCCTCGGGCCGCCGCAGGCTCCGGGACGGGCGGGGAAGGCGGGGCCCCAGCGGCAACCAGCTCCCTCCCCGCCTCTCCACCTAGGTGCGGGCGGGGGAGTTGACTCTTCCCTCTGGTGAGAAAGACCAAATAGTCACCAAGGAGGAGGGGTTGGGGGATTTGTGTGTGTGTGTGCCTTTGATCTTTAGCACGCCCTGGAACCGGCTCAACGCGGATCTCATTAATGCAGCTCGGCAGATGAGCGACTCCGGGGACGGAAGCGCGGTCCGTGGAGCTGCCCCGGCTGTTGGGCCAGATCAAAGCGGAGAAGGGAGGCTAATCAGAATTTCTGGAAGCTGCCTACCCGTGTGGAGTTTCTCCTGCACCCAGGATAAAAGACGTTTTCATCGCAGTGGGAAAATGTAGTTTTGTAAACTGGAAGAGGACGTGGCCAATTGCACTTTTCCTGGACCTAAAGGAAGCAGCAGATAGTCAAATGGAAGCGAGATGGATGAAGGATCAAACCCCCCTGGTACTGAGTCCTGGTTTCTCTGGGGCAGGTCCTCAAACTTTCGCGTGCACAGGAATCACCTGGGAATCTTGTTAAAATGCAGACTGAAATTGAGTGGGATGAGCGCTGATAATCTGCATTTCCAGCAAGTTTCAGGTGCCTTCAAAGGATGGCACCTGGCCTTGTGCTGTTCTGCAAACTGTTTGGAACCTGTCTGTAACAAGTAGAGAAATTGAGAGCAAAGGTTTAGAAACTTTTGTAGCAATTTATAAAATGCCACGACATACAAGCACATGATCTGTGGTCTCTTTGAACCGAGTATAAACCAGTTTGGGTGTTGTCAGACTCGTGGTGACTCATACCTGGCACAGCAGGGTTTTCCTATTGGTACCTGGCAGATTGGAAACAGAAACAACTGGTTCTTCACCACAAATGGTTTGAAAAGTTCTCTCTAGGGGATTTGCCAACTGCTCCCATCCTTTAAGACTCAAGTCAGAAAGTCACATCTTCCATGGGAAGCCTGCCCAGAGATGTCCAGCTACTCATGCCACTTCCAGCTCCACCTAACCAGCAGGCGTGGCTTATTCCTACAACTACCGAGGAAACTATATCTTGTTGGGGTAAAACTATATTCTGCAAGGGTCTTTTTGTAGGTGTCCTACCCATCTTCAGTTGGGAGAATAGAAGCTCTTTGAGAGGGAACTGTGCTTTCAAATTGGTATCCCCAGCCTGTTTCAGACTGAATGAATGAATGAATGAATCATCCCCCTAATCCTTGTGTGAAAATTCAAGCATGTTTGTAACCTATCTCAGAGCAGTTCTTCAGCGTTAATATCGTTGTACCCACTCCACTCCCCTTTGGAAAGAGTCAAGGTTAAATTAATTCATGATGTGCTCTGTGATTGCCCTGTTTCACAGGTTTACACATGTAAGCCATTAAAGATTGTGTCCCAGGTTGCGTGGAAAGTTAAGATGGAGCCAGGATAAATACCAACCATCCCAGGCACCATAGTGCTTAGTCAAATGAGTCCTGCTGCCATCTGTGTTCAGATACTGGCGCAGAGCAATTACAGTCATGATGGTGTTAATCTGTATAGAACATCTTTCAAGAGAGAAAGTACAGGCAGCTGGTTCAAATGAGGATGTGGGTGTGGCTTGGTTCCCAGCATCAGCCCAGCCACTGGCAGCCTTGGCCATGGTCATTTCAAAGTCACTTTCCAATACTGGCTCAACAGTTGTAACAAATGTACCACGCTAATACAACATGTTAATAATAAAGGGAACTGGGATATAGGGAAACTTTACCCTCAATTTTTCTGTAAAGTTAGAACTGCTCAAAAAAATAGACCATTTTTGAAAGTTACTTCCCTATTGATTAAGAAGATATGGTGAATAATTACATACCCCCAACCTGCCTCAAAAGAATTGTGAGGCAGATCCAATACATAAGGGTTGAATTTTACTGAATTATATTTCTTTTAAAAGTTTACACCACTTTATCAAAATCCCCTAGGACAATTGTCAAAAAGAAAAAGCAAAAAAACACATGACTCTGAAGCTCAGGGGTGGGCTGGGTGCCTAAGAATCTGCATTTTAGCAATCACCGAAGTAGACAATTCTATGTTTGAGGGTCATCACTTTATGTTTTCAGAAGTCATCAGATTTTCCATATAAATGCACAGTCTTGAAAAGTTGTAAAGGTAAACAGTAGCAGTAAGATTCTATTTGCTGAACAAACAGCAAAGCGCATGTTATTTTAAGCATTCTAAACAGGATATCAAACTTTCAAGTATTTGGGGTGGAATCAGTTGTTTAAAAGGAATATGTTAAATTTACAAGGGCTTTGACAAAATTGGACAGAGAAGGGGAAGCAATGAAAAGGTAAGTGCTTCCTTTTAAGGAGCTGTGTTACCCAATGGTCAAAGCTGTTTGGACTAAAACATTAAACTATGCCCTCTGAGAAGTGACAGAGGCTCACAAATGTTAATGCGAGAATGGGCACATTTCTCTGAAGCCAAGTTTCTTCTTTTTTTAATTTTTTTAAAATTAATTTATTTACTTTTGGCTGTGTTGGGTCTCCGTTGCTGCGCTCAGGATTTTCTCTAGTTATGTTGAGCGGGGGCTACTCTTCGTTGCGGTGTGTGGGCTTCTCATTGCGGTGGCTTCTCTTGTTGTGGAGCACGGGCTCTAGGTGCACGGGCTTCAGTAGTTGTACACGCGGGCTCAGTAGCTGTGGCGTACGTACGGGCTTAGTTGCTCCGCGGCATGTGGGATCTTCCCGGACAAGGGCTCAAACCTGTGTCCCCTGCATTGGCAGGCGGATTCTTAACCACTGCGCCACCAGGGAAGCCCCGAAGTTCCTTCTTAATTATTCTACTTATTTCTCAAACATGCTCACGGAGTGTTACATTTGCAAAATAAAATAAAAAAAGCTCAAGTTACATTCTCTTATTTAGCTGCAAAACTTAACCCATAAGTGACAGAAATTTATTTGTATATAGATGGGACCATTTCCCCACTTTAAGGGAGATTTCCGTACAGGTATGTATGTGAATAAGTACTATGATCCTCTTCCGTTTTTGTTTCCACCACGTTTGTTTGTTTTCAGTTGACATAGCTTGTCTTAATTTCCTTTGTGATTTCGAATTGAGTTCCTTTGTTGTTGTTGTGTTACTGCTGGCAGTTCCTAATCTGGATGTGTCTTAGTGTATAGAGTCTTCTTCATTACCTTTGTTTTTATAAAACACTCGCTCTAATTGCTCCAGTCAGATTAATGGTTTAATAACCAGTTACGGGAAGACAAAGTTCTGGAGTTTCTTTCACACAGATTAGAAGTTAATAACTGACACAACCTTAAAATCCTGTTTTCCATGCTTAACTAAACAGCAGTTCCTTTCGGTTCATTTATAGTCTTGGACGTTTAAAAATCCACGTGTTTTTGCCTTTTGAACAAGCAAATATTAAGGGAATCTTCGTGTTCTTTAAATTTTTAAACAAGTGTTCCTTTTATTTCTCATAACTTACAATTCAAAAACCCTTGAGGAAGTTTTGTTTCGTTTTGTTTTTTCATGTGAAACTTAAAACAGTTGTGAAAGAATAAAACTCTGGGGGAAAAATACCTGATATGTTTCACATTGTAGTAGAATTAAACAAGTACAAGAAAGTAAACTTGGAAATGAAGCAGGGATAAGATACTGAAAAACTGATTTGCTAGCAGTCATTTTTCTAAACAAAATGGGCTACGGCTAAGATGTAATTTACCTAATCAGAGAGCCCTCAATGGACAATCAATGCCAACTAAATCCCCATCACTTCACACTACAGCAAGAATGCTTTCTAAATTGATATCCCACACAAACACAGAGTTGTTTTCATAAATGAATCCATTTCCGTTTAAAGTGCGGAGTCCTGGTCCTGTTGGGTGTGATAAATAAATGTATAAAGATCCATGAAACCCTCCATGATGATATTCTACCCACTTGGAGTACGTTTGACTCCTCCCTTTCTCTTTGATTTCTTTTTGTCTTCACAGTCTCTCTCTTAGAACAGAGTAGCTCCCAGGATGACTTTCTCAAGTTTACCATCTCTCCATCTCTGTTGTTAATCACATGTTTGCCACTTCCAGACCTTGTGCCCTCACATATTCCCCTCTTCCTGCATCTTCAATCTTTCCTGCTCACATTATCTGGGCCAATAAATGTGATTATGTCTATTCCACTTGAGAATGGCTGTTTCTTAACCCAATTGCTCCCTGAACTACTGGGCCATCTCCCTTCAGACCCCTAGCTTTTCACCGTCTACTCTTCATCCCAAGCAATTTACCCTTCAGCCTCTTATGAGTGGAGATCATAACCCCATTCTCTTGAAGATCACCATGACCTTGAAATAATCAAATTCCACAGCCTGTTCTCAGATTTCATCCTCCTTGACATCACCCCTCTTTTGAAATTCTCATTTCTCAGCTTTGGGGCCAGCTTCACAGGGGTGCAGCTATAGAGTTAGTTGCACAAGACCCTAAGCTCAGAAGGGGCCCAGGGCTTGGTTTAATACTCTGTTGTGTTGTCTTAAAATTCTAATGATTTTTGAACCAGGGGCCCTGCTTTTCCATTTTGCATTGAGCCCCATTCTACCTAGCTTTTTTTTTTTTTTTTTAATAAATTTATTTATTTATGGCTATGTTGGGTCTTTGTTTCTGTGTGAGGGCTTTCTCCAGTTGCAGCGAGCGGGGGCCACTCTTCATCGCGGTGCACGGGCCTCTCACTATCGCGGCCTCTCTTGTTGCAGAGCAGAGGCTCCAGACGCGCAGACTCAGTAGTTGTGGCTCACGGACCCAGTTGCTCCGCGGCATGTGGGATCCTCCCAGCCCAGGGCTCGAACCCGTGTCCCCTGCATTGGCAGGCAGACTCTCAACCACTACGCCACCAGGGAAGCCCCCTACCTAGCTTTAAAGCACTGCATTTGTTTGGTTCTCCCATCTCTTTGACCTCTTCCTCTGTCATTTTTACAGGCTCCCCTCCTCTCTCCCTCCTCCAAAATGGTCAATCCTAAGCCTGCATTCTCTTCTCCACTCTCACATTCTTGCCATTAATTCTCAGTACTTCAGCTGCCATCTCTTCATAAATGATTCCCAAACCCATAACTCAAGCTCAAAGAAGTCCCAGCCCCACGTTTCCAACCATCTGTTCGATTTCTTCTGGTGAGGTCCTTCTCATCTCTCATGCTCCCAAACTAACCCTTCTTCACCCTCCATTCACTTTTACCAACTTCCCTATATATATGAATGGAATAACCCTAATTCAGTCACCTTGATGGAGTTGATATCCATCATTCAGGGCTGACCCGTATCTTCTGATGGTCCTATCCACATGCTGAGAGTGTCCTCACATTGGGAATCCCTCCAACCCAATGGATAATCTTCAAGCTTCCTTTGTGCCAAACATGTGACTTCAGTACTACCAACTGGATGCACCCACTCAAGGTTTAACCTGGGGAACAAACTACATGAGGACACAGGGGAGGTTCAGAGCGTCCGTGTTGGTGGCAGAGCTGGGGGCAGAAGGTATGTTTTAGTGGTCAGCTGTGGGGACGTCACTCCTAGGCTGCCCTAGTGGGGCTCTTAAGTTGGTAGGTGAAGCAGCCTGTGACCAGGCAGGCCTCCTCTGTGCTGTGGTTCTAAGAATTATTTCTGGAAGCTTAGCCTACAGCTCATTCCTTCAGCCCTTCCAATGATATGGCAAGCTGTGTAATACTGTTTAATAATCTCCTCTTGCTTAAATTCTCTGAAGTGGATTTTGTTTTCTACCACTTGCCAATACCTTAGGAGGAGTGACACCCTTAGACTGAGGAAAGTGGGGTCCTGTCCTTGGGGGTGCTTTTCTCAAAATGGTCTAAGTCCCATTTGGTACCTGGGATTGGCTGGGGCCAGCAGTGACATCCAGAGAGGACCCAGATCAGGTCCTATGTGCTCTTCAGTCTCTGCCTTTCCCCTTTGGGGTACTCACCAGCCCTCTACCATGCACATGGTGTCACCCAGAAGTCCAGAGCTGGCATTTATGGGGGTGTTCATGGAGCTAATGGCTGGACCTCAGTCCCAGGAAGACAGCCGCCTAGATTTTCCTGCTGGCCAATGCAATGTGTTTTCCACAGGATTGTGAGCAATTGGACCACCAGAATAATGCTGACAAGCTGATCTGAGTGACTTTCATTCACCTTGGACACAGGAGGACTGCAGTACTCTTCGCCAACAGTCCCCCAGTGACCTTGGGCTTAGCCTGTGTGTGGACTCCTGGGTCAGGTCTCACCTATGTGTTCCAACCGGCAGTGGTACTGCCCAAGCCTACAGCATCGTTGGGCAGTGGGGAGGTGGCAGCCATCTTTGCCCTGTGTGCGTTCCACCCCTGGCACTCGGGAGGGTCATTGTAGTCCTTCCGCTGGCGCTGCTTCTCATGTCAGGCAGTCTTCCTGGGTTAACTGCACCCATCTCCTCCTTGATTTTCTAGACAGCTGCCCTGCAGTGTCAATCGGCCCTTGCTATCAATGTCCTTACTCGCCTCAAATCCGTGTGGTGTCGCTGTACTCCTGTAGGTGGACCTTAATTTGAGCCAGATGAGAGATGGACATTTCTTGCATGAATGGAACCACTCTCCCCACTGCACTCGTGGCCCCCTTCCCTGGCCTCCCAGTTGGTGTTGGTGTGTGGACAGCAAAGTGCAGTCAACATTGAAATCGACCGTGTGCTCAGAATGCCTTGTTTGCAGCCTGAAGGGTTCAAGAGAAGATTTAATCGGAAGATGTGTTGTTCACTTGTTCTGCTAGAAAATCCTCAGTGGGTATTGTAGCATGACGCCAAGATGAATTATCATTCACATTTTCTTGCATACTCGGGGTTGGACCTGCATTTGTGGCCACCGTCAGCAAAGCACCGTGACAACCTTTGAGAGTGTCACTGGCAGCCAGTTTCACGGGCACAGGATGTAGGATGTAATGTCATAAACGATGATGCAGCAGCACTAAATAAATGACATGAAGAAACTGCAGAGGTCAGAATTTCTATATTGCTTTAAAACAACCAGGTTCTGAACAGCCGTGACACTGTGAAGAAGTTTCCCTATCCTTTTCTCATTCTGAGAAATAAGAAATGAGCCACGGATGGCACATTGGACAACAAGAACGTGAGGATGTGTTTCCTGGATGTGAATTGGAAGAGCTGGTGCCTGGACCCTAGAAGAATCTTTATGTACACTCAGAGGAATAAACAAATACTGAAAGATTCATCATTGTCAATTTTCATGGAGGAATCACTGTACATTACATGGGCTCATGCATTTTTAAATATTTTTAAATCAAATTATTTATATACACAGGGGTCCCCACATCCTAAGGGAAGAGCAGTACAAAAAAACAGCCTGAGGCTGGCCTACCAGTGAGAAATTTGAGGGTATAATTCATGGGATGCATCCCAGGGCCAGCTCTCTATAAATTCTCTTTTGCAACCTGACATGGCTCTGATTTCCCCACCTGAAATCACCTGAAATCACCACTATTGCTTTTGCTTCTTAAATGAGTGAAGAATACTTTTGGAATTTTTTTTCTTAGTTTCCATTAAATGCAAGTGTGCAGCTGCTGAGAGTATTAGGAAAAAAGCAGATAAGTGCAGAAAATTGTTTATATAAAAAAAGTCCAGGAGAGAGTTGTTTAGAGTAGTTACAAAGCTGGACACAACTTAAATGCCCCTTGGCAGGAGATCGGTTGAGTAAATTACGGTAAATTTGGTAAATGCCCGGCAACATATCTTGTTGGCGTGAGTTATCTGCTTCTGCACGACAAGCCCCCTAAAACTAAATGGCTTCAGACAACAATGACTTATTATTATTTCCCACAATTCTCTGGCCTGACTGGGCTTGACTGCCGCTGTCACCTGGGCTCTCAGAGGCAGCTGCAGGCAAATGGGTACCAGCTGTGGCTGGTGTTGGGACATGGCCTTCCTCCTGGGGCAGGAGCCTCGCTGGGACAGCTGGGACAGCGGGCAGCTCTCTTCCTTGTCTTTCTTCACTGTGTGGAGGACTCAGGATTCCATTCAGGCAAGAGCAGAACTGTAAGACCTTCTGAGGATTTGCAAAGAAGTCACATGACATTGCTTCTGCCACTTTTGGGTCAAAGCCTGACCTAAGGCAATCCCAGATTCCAGGCTCTCTTGACGGAAGGAGCTGCAAAGCATCTGTGGCCTTTTTTTTTTTTTTTTTCTTTTTTGGAGAGAGAAGTGGGGGGTGCGGGAGAGTGTTAAAATATACGTAACACCACATTCACCATTTTAAAGTATACAGTGGCTTTTAGTATACATTCACAATGTTTACAGCTATCTATCTAGTTCCAAAATATTTTCATCACCTCAAAAAGAAACTTCATCACCATTAAGCAGTCACTCAGATTCGCACCCATCCCCAGCTTCTGGCAATCACTAATTTGCTGTCTGTCTCCAGGGATTTGCCTATTCTGGAAATTTCATCTGAATGGAAGCATGCGTACCTTTTGTGACTGGCCTAGCATCATGTTGTCAAGGTTCATCTATGTGGTAGCCTGTACCAGTACTTCATGCCTTTCATGGCTGAGTAATATTCCATTGTATGGATAGACCACGTTTTGTGTATCCATTTGTCACCTGATGGACATTTGGGTTTTTTCGTGTTATAGCTATTGTGAATAGTGGCTCTATGAATACTTGTATACCTGTTTTCAGTTCTTTTGGGTATATCTCTAGAGATGGAATTGCTGGGCCGTATGGTAATTCTGGGTTTCCCTTTTTTAGGAACCACCAAAGCGTACTCCTCTGTGGCCATTTTTAAGCCACCATAATACCCATATTTATTGATGTGGTGATAGGAATAAGTAACAGTTACAAAATAACATGTTTCATCTGTAGGCTACAGAAATTTAAGAAAAACAAATGGTGGCTATAAGCAGACATGTTTGTTTTTCTCTCATAAACAAAGCCCAGAGGGTTGGGATGTTCCATAACGTCTCCGAGGACACCGACTCCTTCCAGCTCTCTCTCTGAAGTGGGCCGTGGTGGCTCACAGCCTCGCAGTTCAAGAAGGCAGCCTCAGCTTCCTAGGCTGCAAGAGACCGTGGTGGGCAGTGACTGATGGAGGGGGCAAAGAGCAGGCCCACGATCTCTTACGCAGATTCCCAGGAGTTGTCACACAGCACACCTGCTCACTGTTGGCCAGAACTTAGTTACCAGCTGTGAGGACTACTGAGAAATGTGATATTTACTCTGGGCTTTTATTTACCCAGCTAAAAACTGTTACTTGGAAGAAGGAACAAATAGATACTAGGGAACAGAAAGAAAAAACAAAAGTGTTTAATAGATGTTATCTCTAGATAACAAGGGCAGGCAATCAAAAAGGCAATCAAAAATTATTATTGACCCTTTTCTATATTTTCTGAATTTTTTGATACCTATATAATCATAAGGTTATTTATTCTTATTTTGAAAAATAATAAAATGTATATTTCTTTTATCAGAGGAGAACTTCATTTATTCTTCCTTTTTTTTTAATTTTATGGAGGTATAGTTGATTTACAATGTTGTGTTAGTTTCAGATGTACAGCAAAGTGATTCAGTTATATATATATATTCATTCTTTTTCAGGTTCTTTTCTCATATAGCTTATCACAGAATATTGAGTAGAGTTCCCTGTGCTATGCTTCCTTTCTTTCAATTATTTTGTCTGTTTTTACATTCTCTTCCATTACAGGTTATTACAAGATAGTTCCCTGTGCTCCAGTATAGTTCCCTGTGCTATACAGTAGGTCCTTGTTGGTTATCTATTTTATATATAGTAGTATGTATATGTTAATCCCAAACTCCTAATTTATCCCTCCCTGTACCCTTCCCCATTGGTAACCATAATTCTGTTTTCTATGTCTGTTCAATTATTTTTTTAAAATGTTCATTTTTTATCTGTGATGTCAGGTATTAGAAGATATAAAGATGAGTAAGACAGGGTCTCTAAGGAAATCAATAGACCAGTTGCAGAGAGATACTAAAAGAGAATTTTGAAATGACTGGAAATTTCTATAGTAGAAGCATTTAAACGGGACCTTTAAAATAAAAAGTGAAACCGGGGTGAGTGTTATGGGCAGAATCATGTCCCCCTCCCCAGATTCATATGTTGATGTCCTAACTCCCAGTACCTCAGCATTTGACTGTATTTGGAGAGGGCCTTTAAAGGTGATTAATAAAAAATGAGGCCATTAGGTTGGGCTGTAATTCAGCATGACTGGTGTCTTCAGAGAAGAGGAAATTTGGACACAAAAAGAGCCACCAGGGTTGCTTGCACAGAAGAAAGATCACATTAGGCCACAGCAAGAAGGCAGCCATCTACTGCCTAGGAGTCTAGGAGACTAGACTCTAGGAGAGTCTAGGTCTAGGAGAGAGGCCTCAGAAGAAACCAACCCTGCCAACACCCTGATCTGGACTCCTAGCCTCCAGAACTGCAAGAAAATCAGTTCTGTCGTTTAAGTCACCCTGTCTGCGATATTTTGTTATGACAGCCCTAGCAAACTAATACAGGGAATCAGGAGAAAATTCCTGGAGAGCTGCACTGGAAGCAGGGTTCAGTGGATGAGTAGGCTTCTATCAGGTAAGGAAGAGAGGAAAACACATTCCAGGCAAAGGGAAAAGCCCAGAGGTATGAAAAGCATGTTCAGCAAAGGGTACCAAGGATGGTTAGGGCAGAGAGTGAATGTGTAGAGCTATAGGAGACAAAGTTAGTTTACAGCTATTTAGTAGTTGTTAAGCTAAGTTAGTTTACAACTAGTAGTTTGCTAGTCCATGTTTGACTAGTCCTATCTATGCAAAGGGTAGCCCTGATTTACACCACAGCATTTGCCAATTTCTGTGGTGTAAATGCTCACACCGCGTCTGATTTCAGGGATTCACTGACGTGGAGCTGGGAAGAGCCCCACAGAAGCGCCTCATTATTCAGTATTTCCACCATATAAGATAAAAGAGACATCACTAACTTCAAGTGCATCAATAAGAGTAAAAATGTGCTAGAATAATTTGTAAGCAGTAAGTGTTGAGTATTTACTCTTTGGGGTTTTAATATAATTTATTTAATTGTAAGTTCATATAACTTAATTTTGACTAATGGCTGTGTTTAACAACTGGCTCACAACATTTTTGAAAATTTAACAATTTGTTCTCATGAGTCAGGATGAGCACACCCCTGTTTATATCTACTATTTCATAAATTATTGCACTTCCCTTGGGGGGGTGTTAAGACTCAAAAACTAAAGTAATGCATAACAGCTTTTATTATCTCCATCGGGTTAAGGAGATGACACACACATGTTCAAAAACTTGGCATAATTGCTAACAAGGTGAAGGTTTGTGGGAGACAGGAGGAGGAATCTCCATGGCTGTAGCAGTAGTTAACCATCACAGAGGAGAGGGTATTCACTGGAATCTTCAAGAAGAGGGGTAGGGCTTCCCTGGTGGCGCAGTGGTTGAGAATCTGCCTGCTAATGCAGGGGACACGGGTTCGAGCCCTGGTCTGGGAAGATCCCACATGCCGCGGAGCAACTAGGCCTGTGAGCCACAACTACTGAGCCTGCGCGTCTGGAGCCTGTGCTCCGCGACAAGAGAGGCCACGACAGTGAGAGGCCTGCGCACCGCATTGAAGAGTGACCCCTGCTTGCCACAACTAGAGAAAGCCCTCGCACAGAAACGAAGACCCAACACAGCAAAAAATAAAAATAAATAAATTAAAAGAAGGCTCAACATTAAAAAAAAAAAGAAGAGGGGTAAGGGAATTTTGGGAGTGCAAGAGGAAGATAAAGAAGGATGGAGATTGTGCGATGGAAAGAAGGATGGATGGAGTTTTCAAATCAGATGCCCTCCATGGGCTCAGCTCCTTAGTAAACTGGGAGAGCAGGAGATTTGCTCCTTTGCTCTGATAAATGTACTGGGTTAACTCATTGTTATCTTGAAAGCCAGAGTATTGCAGCCTTCAGAGAGCAAGAGATGAAGGGATTCTGTCAACTGTAAATCATAGGGCAAGAGGGTTTAGGAGAGAAAAGGTGGTGTCTCCATGGTGACGCAGGGTCAGGTACAAGTGGGAAGGCATCAAGAGAAGAAGATGCAGAAGAACTAGGCTGGGGACCCCACACTCGCTGAGATCTCAGCTGCAAACAGGTGGGGACTCCTCCTTCTTCTCTCTCAAGGCCACCGTTCTACCTGCACTTTACCTTCTGCTCCCACCAGACAGCATCACCTCCCCCTCATGCTCTCTGGTCCCATCTTTCTTTACCCTCCTCATCCTTCTCACTCCACCATCATCTTCCCTACGACGCCTTTCAGATCAGCTCACAACATGCTCTAGTAGCCCCATCTCTAAACCTCTCAGTGAAGGCACATTGTCCTCCAGCTACCACCCCATGGTCTTCACAGCAAAACATACCCAAGGCATTCTCTCTCCTGGGGGCCCCCACTGACTTCTTGCACCTCCTCCCTCAACTGTCCCTCCTCTCCACTGTCAGTGTCACCAGTGATTTCTCTGCTCCACAGAAGCTTGATCCTGCCTCAGGGCCTTTGCATGTGTGTTTCCTGTACCTTCAATATCTCTTCCCCTTCCATCACCCCATTCACTCTGCATGGCTGCCTTGTCTCCTTGTTCAGGGCTCAGCTCAGGTGTCCTCTGACCAGCCCATCTAATTCTGCACTGACACACCTGTCACACTGTATCACATTGCTCCACCTACTTGCTTCATAGTGTTTTATCACTCTTTGAAATTATCTTACATTCTCTTTGTTTTCCTCAGGGGTCTGCAAATTATGGTCCATGGGCCGAACATGGCACAAAACCTGTTCTTGAAATGCAGTTTTATTAGAACCAGCCACCTCCATTTACTGACAGATTGTCCGTAGCTGCTTCTGCACTAACAGTTGAGTAGTTGTAAGAGATCTTATGGCCCACAGAGCCTAAAATATTTAGATTTGGCCCTTTCAAGAACTGTGCCTAGTACATAGTAAGTGCTATAAAAGATGTAGAAAACAAACTTATGGTTACCAGGGGATAAGGGGGGAAGGGATAAATTGGGAAATTGGGATTGACATATGCACACTACTATATAAGACATAGATAACTAATAAGAACCTACTATATAGCACAGGGATCTCTACTCCATACTCTGTAATAGCCTATATGGGAAAATGATCTAAAAGAAGATTGGATATATGTATATGCATAACTGAATCACTTTGCTGTACACCGGAAACTAACACAACATTGTAAATCAACTATACTCCAATGAAAATTTTAAAAAAAGAAAAGAAAAGAAAAGATATGCTGATGCCTGGTTTACTTGTTTACTGTGTTTACGTCTTTGTTGTCTGCCTTCCTCTATTAGTATGCCAGCTCCCTGAGAGCAGGGGTGTGTCTTTATTTTATCTCCTGCTGTATCTCAAGCACCCCAAGGAATGTCTGTCACTGTTGCATAAATGAAGATGTGATAATGAAGGAGTGAGAGCAGTGTTATCACAAGCACTTTTACATTAACATTGGCCCAGCCTAATCATAACACCAATACTACTAGCATTCTTATTACCACTAAGGGCTAAGGTATATTAACAAGAGCTAGTCTGTGCTGAGCGCTGCCGTAAATGCTTTGCTTGCATTATCGAATCAGCAAGGGGGGTTTCATTCTACCCATTTTATACAGGAACAAATTGAGACTCAGAATTCAAGCCATTGCCCACCTTCCCACTGTTGAGCAGTGGCACACAGCTGGGTGAGTTCTCTCAAGCTTATGCTCTTTCTTCTGTCCTACCCTGGAAAGACCATGAACTTCAGAATAAGACAGAACTGAGTTCAAAATCAGGCTTTACCTCTCAACAATTTTGTTTTATTTTTATTTTTCTTAATTTTTAGATTTTTGGGGCTGCATCACGTGGCCTGCAGGATCTTAGTTCCCCCACCAGGGATGGAACCCATGCCCCCTGCAGTGGAAGCATAGAGTCCTAACCACTAGACCACCAGGTAGAGAAGTCCCTACCTCTCTACAACTTTGAACTTGGCAATTTGCTCAGTGTGAGGCTGGGACATCACCCACTAATTCCCAGGATTGAATAAGATGCAGAAAGTGATGCCTGACACGTAGTGGGTGCTCAAAAATGTTAACTTCCGGGCTTCCCTGGTGGCGCAGTGGTTGAGAATCTGCCTGCTAATGCAGGGGACACGGGTTCGAGCCCTGGTCTGGGAAGATCCCACATGCCACGGAGCAAATAGGCCCGTGAGCCACAACTACTGAGCCTGCACGTCTGGAGCCTGTGCTCCGCAGCAAGAAAGGCCACGATAGTGAGAGTCCCGTGCACCGCGATGAAGAGTGACCCCCGCTTGCCACAACTAGAGAAAGCCCTCACACAGAAACGAAGACCCAACACAGCCGAAAATAAAGAAATAAATTAATAAATAAAAAGCCAAGCATTTGAAGCCCTTTAAAAAAAAAAAATGTTAACTTCCTTCCCTCTTTTTTTTAAGACAACAGATGGGACAAGTTTCATTCGCTCCACACTTGACCTTACAACTGGCAGTGGACCAGAGCGTGTTGAGCCCGCGGTCCCGCCTGTCCAGGCAGTGGCAGCTGTGTTTTCACAGCGGGGACAGCCCTGACCTGGCCTGGAGCACCTGTGAGCCCTTGTGCCTGACACCTTTCTCCTTTCTGCCCCTGGCCACTTACCTAATTGGAGATGATCCCACCGCCTCTTCAGCTGCTTTGCCTCTGGGACACAGAGTTCTGTTTAGACGCCTTCTGCCTCTACTTTCTCATGCCGATCGCTGCCCCAGAGCAAACAGAGATATTGCAACCGAACGCAATATTCAGAAGAAATGAAATGCCAGTGGTCTGGACACTGGCATCTGAATAAGTGCAGAGAATGATGCAAACGGAGAAAGTCATGAAGAGTTTTACAGGCATCTCAATATGTTAAAAATATATTAATTTGGTGTTGCCAGAAAAAAACATGGGGGGGTGGTGAGAACAGCGACAGGGAGATCTATTATGGCTTGTGAATTAGTCATGAAGCTCTTTGAATTAAGCAAGAAACCCAGCCCTGGCAAACTTAGGGGGGAAAGGAATTTATTTGCAGGGTATTGGGTAGCTTGTATAATCAAAGGGTAGGATCAGAGGGCAGAGGCTTCCTCTTTCAGCACCATGTTGAAGAGATAGCACCTCTCACCATGAACACGTTATTATGTTGGGTACAACACCATGGGCAGCCTTTAAAATTCATGTCTATCCAGACTGAGAGACATTCTACAAAAATACTTGACGAGTATTCCTCAAACTGTCATCAAAAACAAGGAAAGACAGAAGCTGTCACAGACCCAGGCGGCTGAGACATGAGGACTAAGTGTAACGTGGGATCCTGGAACAGAAAAGGGACATTGGTGGAAAAACTACTGAAATGCAAATAGAGTCTAAAGTTTAGTTAATAGTAATGCACCAATGCTGGTTTCTTCATTTTGGACAAATGTACAAGGTAACATAGGATGTTAACACAAAGGGAACAATCTGTACTATCTTTGCAGCTTTTCCATAAATCTAAAATTATTCCCCCCCAACCCCAAAGGGTGTTTTTAAAAGAAAATTTAAAAGGTACAGGTAATCCACAAAGGTCCAGAGAAAGGCAAGGTAAAAACCGCAATGGCAAGTGAGTCCCCATGCCAAAGAGGGATGGGGGACAAGGCTGCCTTGAGTTACAGCTGAGACCTTTGGATAAAACATGACTCCTCAAAGGCTACACCCTCAGAAATGCACAGCCTTGAAACTTCCCAACTCTCATCAAAGATACTGACAAGAAAATGTGTCAATTAAGGCCTCGACGTGGGGTGAAAAATAGAAACTTTTGTGGGAACTCATAAACACAAACAGCTCTTATGGTGGTTTAGACTTTCAATGTGCGCTCCCTGTTATGGGCAGAATTATGTAACACTGACACCCATCCCCACCACCAATTCATATGTTGAAGTCCTAACTGCCAGTATCTTGAAATATGACTGTATTTGGAGACAGGGCTTTAAAAAGGTGATTAGGGTAAAATGAGCCCTAATTCAATGTGACTTGTGTTTTTATAAGAAGAGGAAACTTAGAGATACAGCGAGACAGCAGTAACATGTGGGCACACAGAAGAAAGACCATGTGAGGACACAGCAAGAAGACATCCATCTGCAAGTCAAGGAGAGAGGCCTCAGAAGAAACCAACCTTGCTGACAACCTGATCATGGACTTTTAGCTTCCAGAATTACGAGAAAATCCATTATTGTTGTTTAAGCCATCCAGTCTGTGGAACTTTGTTGTGGCGGCCCTAGCAAACTAATAGATGACCCAAGTGCCCAGCAAAACCAAGCAAAAAATTCATTTTAAGCACATACAGTAGGTAGAGCCCTTTCAGGGCAAATCTTCTGGGTCAGAATTCACTCTCATCCCAACATAGTCAGGATTGCCACTGATGAAGACCAGCTGTACATGAACACATGATAAAAAAGAAAATCCCAACAATCAGGGCTTTGGTAAGACAGAAGCTTATTGTTTCTCTCATTAAAATAAGATAGTAAGCTGTCTGCAGCTGGTGCAGGGGGTCCAAGGCTCTCGGGGTCTTCTGGTTCCTCTATTTTCTATAAAGCTAGTTGGAATGGGTTTAAGAGACAGTGGACGAAGAAGACAGGATGACATTAAATAAAGGGCTGCTGGGAGTTTTGTTATAAAGGGAAGCAGAAAAACGGAGAGGTGCCTGGAGAGGAAAGTAAAGACAAAAGAGAGGTTTTATTTTAAGATGGAGAAACATGCAGGTTTGGATACTGATGGGAATGGCCCCATTGAAAGGGAAAGGGTGATAGAGGGGAGGAAGTATAGTCAGAGAGATGTCTTTGCGTTGGTGGCAGGGGGAGAGTTAGGACCCAGACTGTACAGTGAGAGCTGAGTAGGAAGGAGGGCTGCAGAGAGGAAAGAGGTGGAGGCCCCACCTTGCAGGTAGGACCTGGGTGGGGGGGGAATTGAACAAGGAGCTCACCTCACTTAAGCTCGAGGGCTTCTCCCTGGTACAGTGTCTTCTAAGGCCTGGGAGGGACCTTGGCCCTCTGTTCCTGTGGTTCCAGGGTTTTGTAAACATTTTGTGAGATACTTTCACTGTAATCGATTCTGCTATAACCTGAAGACTGTTGTATGTTTTCCCTCCGAGACTACTCTGTCGCACTGCTGTACATTCTGGGACACTGGTGTGGTGGGAGCATTTTTGGAACATGTGTCAGGGGGAGTTAAGTGGTGTATTAGTCAGTGTTCTCCGGAGAAACAGATTCAGTAGAATGTGTACACACACACACGTACACGTGTTTATGTGTGTGTGTATGTGCATATATAGATGGAGAGAGAGAGAGAGGTTTATGTTATGGAATTGGCTCACGTGATTGTGCAGGCTTGGCAAGTGGAAAATCTGCAGGGTGGGCTACAGGCTGGAAACCCAGGGAAGGCTTGCAGTCTGAGTCCAAAGGCAGCCTGCTGGCAGAACTGCTTCTTACTCAGGGGAGTTCAGTCTTCATTCTATTAAGGCCTTCAGAGGTTGCAGTTGCCCATCCACATTATGGAAAGTAAGCTATTTACTCAGTCTACCAATTTAAATGTTAATCTGATCAAAAAACACCTGCACAGAAATATCCCGAACAATGGTTTTTTTGTTTTGTTTTGTTTTGGGTTTTGCGGTACGCGGGCCTCTCACTGCTGTGGCCTCTCCCGTTGTGGAGCACAGGCTCTGGACACGCAGGTTCAGCGGCCATGGCTCACGGGCCCAGCCACTCCGCGGCGTGTGGGATCTTCCCGGACTGGGGCACGAACCCACGTCCTCTGCGTCGGCAGGCGGACTCTCAACCACTGCACCACCAGGGAAGCCCCCGAACAATGTTTGACCAAGTATCTGGGCACCATGGCCCAGCCAAGTTGACACCTAAAATTAACCATCACAGATGAGATGTATTTTTGTGTGTTTGGGAATGTTTTCTGTTTGTCTTTAAGTGAATGTGTGCTGAGTGCAGGAATCGCTTCAGAGGATACTCCTGCCTTGTACATGGCTTACTCTGCTGGGATGGAGCCTGTGGATGTGAAACCAGAGGTCTTATGAAGACGTGACTGTGACCCTATGCTGCCCAGCACCAGAAGCAGAGGAAATACTGAGTTTGAAATAAATGAAGCAAGTCTGTGGAAAGTTCTTCCAAATCTCCCAGCTCAATATAAAAGAAATTTGAACAAAGTCTGCCCAAATTTCCAAAAATCCTAATAATGTACATGAAATTGCCATGTATTCTTTGTGAAGTGGAAAGAAACTCTTCTACACTATCAATAATAAAAAGCAAATTCTATTCATTGTGCTAGAGAAAGACTGAATTACCATTCTTAGTCTCTCTATAGAAAATATTATTACCAAACAACCTATCATTGGAAGAAGTGATTAAAGGGTAGGCCGACAAAAAATGTAGGAAAACATTATTGAGAGATGAGTGTTCGTTAATAACAAGCTTTTTAAAATTTGCAATTTGTGGTGATTTCTGTGTTCATTCTCCATAATTCTCACTTTTGGCCTCCTGTTGTACTTGTATTGGGTATTATTTTTTATGAAGTGAGTTCTGCAAGTTGCATAAGCTCTGGGTCCCACAAAGCCAGGATCTGCCCCTGAGAAGGGCTGAGGAGGAGAAGGCCTTGAGGACGGGAAGAAATCAGGAAGATTCTTGGAAGTCAGAGAGAGGACGCTCTCAAGCAGGGAGTGGCTGGCTGTATAGAATGTTCAGGGACTTGAGAGACACTACTGTCAAAAATCTCACACCTGCTCATCAAAAGGCTTTCAGGACTTAAAAACTGCTTCATCGTGGGAAAACCTGGCAATTTAGATGTGTCCCATCTGCCTCAAAATCACCAAGGAATAGGGCTGCCAGATTTAGCAAATAAAAACATAGGACGCCCTGTTAATTTGAACTTCAGATAAAAACAAATAATGTTTTGGTAAGAGTAGATCCCATTGCAATATTGGTATCTTGTTTGGCAACACTCTCTGGTGAGCTTTTTAAAAATACATTTAAGCAGTTTACTCAGGTGATTCGTATGTAGATACAGGTGAACTTGCTCTAGATTTAAGAAAGCATTATTTTAGGCACTTGGGTCTCTTTTCGGGAGAATCCTGTGAACTATCGAAATGATCTCCCGAAATTGACTTCCAATCCAGGTTCACGAATTTGTTGCACACTCTCTATAATTAAGAGGATGAGGTTTAACTTGGAGCAAGCAGAGTGAGGTAGTAACAGTAACAGAGCTGAAGATTAGCCTGTGAGGTGAGGTGATTGTGATCAAAAGGCATTGACCAAAACCAAAACCAAAACCAAAACAAACCAAAACAAAACAAAAAACCAAAAGGCATTGACCAAAAAGTTTAGATGTTGGGCTCTTCATTTCCTACTCATTTTAATTTTATATATTTATTTTATTTTTATTACTGTTTTTTACATCTTTATTGAGGTATAATTGATAAACTTATAAGATATTTAAAGTGTACATCATGGTCATTTTATATATATATACACACACGTATTGTGAAAGAATTCCCATCATCTACTTAATTAACACACCCATCACCTCACATATTTATCTTTTTTGCATGTGTGTGAGAACATTTAAGTTCTATTCTTGTAGCAAATTTTAAGTGTACAATACGGTGTTATCAATAATAGTCACCAAGTTTTATGCTAGCCCCTCGGAACGATCCAGCTTGTAGGTGAAGGTTTGTATCCAGCTTGTCAGTAAAATTTTGTACCCTTTTACCAACCTCTCCCAAGTTCCCTCACCCCCACCCAACCCCTGGCATCTACTTTTCTACTCTCTGTTATTTGCCTTTTTTTTTTCTTAAGATGCCACATGTAAGTGATACCATGTAGTATTTGTCTTTCTCTGTCTGGCTTATTTCACTTAGCATAATGCCCTCCAGCTCCATCCATGTTGTTGCAGATGGCAGATTTCTTTCTTTCTCATGGCTGGGTAATATTCATGTATATGTATATATTTATGCCACATCTTATTTATCCATTCACCTGTCAATGGACAGTGACGTTGTTTCCATATCTTAGCTATTGTAAATAATGCTGCAATGACCTTGGGGGTACAGATGTCTCTTTGCCATAGTGTTTTCATTTCCTTCAGCTAAATACCCAGAAGTGGAATTTCTGGATCATATAGTAGTTCTATTTTTAATTTTTTGAGGAACTTCCATCTATTTTCCATAATGGCTCCACCAATTTTTATTCCCACCAACAGTGCACAAGGGTTCCCTTTTTTCCACATGCTCACCCACACTTGTGAGGTGAGACCACCTTATGGTTTTGAGTTGCATTCCCCGGTGATTAGTGATGTTGAGCACCTTTTCATGTACCTATTGGCCATCTGTAGGTCTTCTTCAGAAAAATTACCCAGTTCCTTCGCCCATTAATTTTTATTGGATTGTTTGGGGTTTTGCTCCTATTCATTTAAAAAAATTATTGTGGAAAAATATATATAACATAACATTTGCCATTTTAGCTAGTTTTAAGTGTACAATTCATTGACATCAAGTACATTCACAATGTTGTGCAACTATCACCATTATCTGTTTCCAAAATGTTTTCATCACTCCCCAGCAGAAACTCTGTAACAATTAACCAATAACTTCCATTCCCCCTCCCCCAACCCCTGTAATCTCTAGTCTACTTTCTCTAGGAATTTGCCTATTATAGATATTTCGTCTAAATAGAATCATACGTTATTTGTCCTTGTGTGACTGTCTTATTTCACTTAGGATAATGTTTTCAAGGTTTCATCTATGTTGTGATATATCAGAACTTCCTTTATTTTTATGGCTGAATAATATTCCATTGTACATATATACCACATTTGTTTAGCCACTCATTTGTCAATGGACGTTTTTTTCCAGCTTTTCACTGAAGTGAACGGTGCTTCAATGAACATAGGCGTACAAGTATCTGTTTGAGTCCCTACTCTCAATTCTTTTGGATAGAGACCCAGAAGTAGACTTTCTGGGTCATTTGGTAATTCTACGTTTAGCCTTCTGAACATCTGCTGAACTCCCTGCTAACTGTCTACAGGCTACCTATTACACAAGAACAGCCACTGGGCTCCAACATTACAGCACATACAGCCAGCTTCTTGGGCACATGACCTGTGCCATTTCACAGGGCCCCATGCTCAGGAGCCCACACTCAGAAAGACCTGGTGCTGAGAAGGGCTCCATGCGTAGGTTCATCCTCTGCTGTCACCTTCTTGAAATTCTTAATGATTCTGTCTTTGGACTTGCGTCTTGTAAGTGAAGTCCGATAGGACAATGGGGAAATGCCCATCATCCCTGTTCTCAGCCATTCCTTGCTGCTCCATTTGCAAAGTGTTCGGATTGCCCCAGGGGCACAGAATTCTGGAGGACCAGGTTGCATGGGACTTGAGTGAGGCTCCAAATGAGCACCAGGTAAGTGTGTTCACTTTCTCTGACTGGGTAAAATGGGTGAGGGGCTGCTGATATCCCAAGTGGCTTCACTTCTTTTTGCTTTGAACGCAGAAACCAACCACCAAGGAACTGTATCATATCCTTTCTTATTCATGTTATTTCCCTTATTCACCAACTACGAATGCTGAGAGTCATGGTATAGAAGGAAAGGGAAAAACAGGGCAGCTGGTTACTTTTCCTTTCAACCTTCCTTACTCATCATTAATTCAAAGACAGAAAGTGGTGGTCAAACATGTGTGCAGCAAGAAGTGAAATTAAAACGGTTCAGTGAGTTTTGTGCATTTCCACTATTCTTGTAAGAATAAAATATATATGATGTGCGTACAAGCAATGAAATATGAATTGTGTGATTTCTGTGATTCTGCTTATGAGTCAAATGCTCTGATATTTTATTTAAGATTGGCATTGCACAGTCAAAAGAGGGACAGTGAAATCCCTGCTAATAATGTACATTTTAAATTTTTCTTTACTTAAATGACATTAGCTAGCAAATAAAAAACCACCATGACAAGTCAAGAGAGAGAATACAGAAAGGAAAAAGCTTTTTATTTTAGTGCTTTCAGTGGCACTTTTTTTCTTGCCTTTTGAACAAAAGGTCGTGAATTTTTGTTTTGCACCGGGCCCCATAAATTATGTAGCCAGCCCTGACAGCCCCTATTCTCAAATGCTACAACAGTAGTTTTATGTGCAATTAGGGCAGTGGGGAGGGGTGAGGTAGAGCTTGAAGCGCCATGGTGTTATTTTAGGAAGGGTGGAGTTGACCATGATTTTGTGAAGGAATGCACTTCAGAAAATAAGCACACAGATGAAAGAGCCTGGACACTCAGGCTTTCATTATACACTGTCTCAGCATTCTCGAAACCAAATGAATGACAGATACCCTGTTTTAAAGAAAGAGAGAAGGGGGGAAGGGAGAGACATGGACAGACAAGTCAGATGAGCTTCCTTTTTCACTAAATATAACATATCACACACAAAAAGACTTATAAATGAAAATAAGGATAATAATAGGCTCTATATCATTGATAATGTTATGAAAGATAACTTTTTTGTTCATTCAGAAATCATCATAGGGACTTCCCTGGTGGCAAGTGGTTAAGAGTCCGCCTGCCAATGCAGAGGTCACGGGTTCAAGCCTTGGTCCGGGAAGATCCCACATGCTGCGGAGCAACTAAGCCAGTGGGCCACAACTACTGAGCTTGCGCTCTAGAGCCCGCGAGCCACAACTACTGAAGCCTGCGTACCTAGTGTCCGTGCTCCGCAACAAGAGAAGCCACCGCAATGAGAAGCCCGCGCACCGCAAGGAAGAGTAGCCCCCGCTTGCCGCAAGTAGAGAAAGCCCACGTGCAGCAAGGAAGACCCAACGCAGCCATAAATAAATACATAAATATTAAAAAAAAATCAGTATAAACTTAAGTCTGATAGATATTTACGAAGACTTTATTTTGATAAACTGATCAATAAAATAAAATCAATTGTCATGCCTCAGGCTTTTAGATTTTTTTTTTTTTTTTTTTTTTTGCGGTACGCGGGCCTCTCACTGCTGTGGCCTCTCCCGTTGCGGAGCACAGGCTCCAGACACGCAGGCTCAGCGGCCATGGCTCACGGGCCCAGCCGCTCTGCGGCATGTGGGATCTTCCCGGACCAGGGCATGAACCTGTGACCCCTGCATCGGCAGGCGGACTCTCAACCACTGCGCCACCAGGGAAGCCCCTAGATATTTTTCAGATAAATATTTTATGGCAATTCAAGTAAGCCAACAAATACCAGACATAATATCAGTAACAGAAATAACAGTCCTGCTCTCCTTTGACAGATTTTAAAAGTTTGTTGTCTTTAAAAGTTACTCGAAAAAGAATATCAAATATTTTGGATTAGTGACTTAGAAGTTTTTTTTTTTTTCTTTTTTCCTTTTGGAAATTCTAAATACATCCTTGCATGGAAAACTTGTCTCCTCGATAGAGAAAACTAAAAGAAGTGGTGATGTTCTCCGAGTTTCTCTGATGATCTGCCGCTTTTAATCTCCTATCAATTAAGAGAGCCAAGTGATGCTACAGAAAGTAATCAAGATGTGTCCAATCTTTACAACCTAAGTCATGCTGAATCTCCGCCATCTGTCTGGGAGAAAGAAATACAAAGGCACGCAACCTCACATTTCTAACGGAGTCACAATCAAATTCCCCAAGGACTAGACGACATCTGGACTATACTTAACTCATCATGGTTTAGCTTATCTCCCATAAGAGTTTAGCAAAAACTAGGTGCCCCCTTTTCATGGACTATTGACCAGCAAATTAATTTATTGATTATTTATCTCCATGCCCTGCTCTACAAGGGGAAATCTTACATGGTATTAAAGCATTTATTGAGCACTTACTTTATTCTGTGCAGTTTACCTGGGTTATCCATATCATTTCATCCTCCCATAACACTAATGCAGAATCTAAAGCAAAGTTCCTTTGCTTCCAGATGAAACAATCAGAATAATAAAGAGGCTCAATAGCACGTCATACTCAGAGTGGCTGAAGCTCCTGAGGATGTTTAACCTGAAAAAGAAAATACAGCAGAAGCTTTCATATACAAGGGTGGTCTCGCAGACATGGGTGGGGGCTGCTCTATGAGGACACAGAAGCCAGAACTTGATCAGTCGGTTAGAGGGTTTGGCTCATGACACGAGTGAAGCTTGTTCGACATTAGAACAGGTTGTCTTGGTACCACTGGATGGAGATTCCAAGCTGCTGGATCACCCACTGGTCAAGGATCTGGTCGGAGAGAATCCTGCTTTGGGTAAAAGATTTTGATAAATGACGTCTCCCGTCCCTTCCATGATTGTCTTTTCTCCTGCAACTAGTCCTGATAGCAAGTGGATGAGTGACCACAGCGTTGTTCCCAGGCGTGGGAGGTCCTGGGACTACGCCAATAAGAGGCTCATTATTGGCCCACTGGTTGGTAAAGGGAATGTGTAGTTCAGATTAGAAGAAGTCAATCCAGATGTCTGGAGGCAGGAAGGTGCCCATTCAGAGGTCCTAGAAGGAGGAGCTGAAACAGAAGACCTAGAGAATAAGGTTTGCCTTAGGTAAACTGAGGTTCAAGTGGTCCAAAGGGGAGGACAGTGAGTTCTGGAGTGAACCCTGTGAATTATCCCATCTATTTTTAGATCCCATGGTCAACTGTAGAGCTTAAGAGTTAAGGCTAGATCTTCTCACAGTCTGACTTCCCTCTTTCCGCTGTGACTTTGCAGTCTCTTTTACTGTCTCCTTCTCCTCCAGCCATCCTTTGAGATGTTTCTCTGAGCCTCACACACATCATAATCACCAGGGGGACTGATTAATAATGCCAGGGTCACAGAGGTGGGGCCTGAGTATCTCAGTTCTTAGCCAGCTCCCTAGCTGAATCCTTTGCTCCTTAATTATCCACTACCTTAACTACTAACACTCCCTGAAATACTGCCCTGATAATCTCTTCCTTCTTCTTTTATGCTCTTGTTAGCTCATCACCTGGCATGTAGTGGATAGATAAAATATTTGTGGAATGAATGAATAATAATGTCAACCAACGCTATAGCTTCAGCTATAGCCAAACAAGGCAAAAGGTATAGCCTCATGTCATTACCTACAATATGGGGTTGGATGCCAAGCAGGGGAACAGAAGATTCTGGTGTGGTTTCGTTCAGCCTCTAAAAATGCTCATCAAGCTTCCCCAATTTGGAGAGAAGAAGACTGAGGGGGTAGGTCCAGGGGAAAGATAAGGGAAAGGTAGCAGGAGCGAAGGCCCTACCTTACCGATCTAGAAAGTAGCAGTGAGCAAAGGATATGTCAAGCTTTTCCATTTTCCAGGGCTCATCACTGAACTGTGCGGCTGAGTCCTGCAGGAACCTTCATGAACATAGGGTACATCCCTGACTCTATGGAGTGAACCTTGGCATAGACATTTAATATAAACTTAGGAGAGCAGAGCCTAGGTGTTTGGTGTTAGATGATTTCATAGTTTAATCTTTGTATTCTTCATCACTTAGATGTTTTGTAATGAATGAAGGCCCTTAAAAAATAAAACAATAAAGTCACAGACACTTAAAGAAAAAGAAAGAAGCCGCTAAGAAACCCAATCTCGAGAAAGCCCGTTTTGGGCTTTTCCCGAGGATCCTCTTAGGGAAGAGATTTCAACTTGCCAATCAAAAACTAGCTCTCCCATGGACTAATTAAAGTGATTCATCACCCTGTGAGCTTTCTTCCCTGTCAGACTAAACAGAGAGTACACTATCACTTACCTAATCCAATACATTTCAGAGACTTGAGAAATTCAGAGTCACAACTGGTTAACGAGGAAAATGATTGAAAAAGGGTCCCAAGAAGTACTTACACAGATTTGTTTCAAGGACAAGCACATCTGGGAAGTGAGTTGGATGTTTCATACTGTCCTTCCGGTGTTTCTGCTTCTTCCTTAACCCCAGAGTGGCAGTGACAAATCCTCCTAGCAATTTCATTGCCAAAGCCAGAATTCCTTATGGGAGCGTCGTTCCCATCTCTTCCCTTCCATTGGAGCCACAGGTTGTCTTGGCTGTATGGGTTCCTCACATCACTTTTCTGCCTGGGAAGCAGTAATATTTCAGGCGTCAGAAGCATTGCATGGACCTGCGCTTGAATCTAGCTATAGGAGGCTTAGATGACAAAATGATTTACCTATGAGAAAATGCTAATGTGACTATTTGAAACTAAATCCTATTAATAAATAATATAACCATAACATTCGAGGTGGTAAGATTTATAGTCTTTACATTTATTTTCCAAAATTTGCAAAATGGACACATATTATTTATATACCCAGAAAAAATATATATGTGTAACTTAAAACTAAATAAGGGATTCTGAGGGGATTTTAAAAACATTTAGGGACTTCTCTGGCGGTCCAGTGGTTAAGACTCCGTGCTTCCAATGCAGGGGCCACGGGTTTGATCCCTAGTCAGGGAATTAAGATCCCACATGCCATGCGGCACAGCAAAAAATAATAATAAAATAAAAACATTTATATCCCCTGGCCTCTCCCTATCCCCACCACAACAAAATGATTGAATTAATTTCTTCTTTAAAAGTTATTCCTTAAATTAGGCTAACTGGCTAAGAAGGAAATTTAGAACAAATAGAAGGAAATAACTTCTTCATGCAGTTGTGGTCACCTAGAGGCATTTGATGTCACAGAAGGTCAAATGGTCAAATGCAGTTGTTAGATGACCTGAAAGGCCAGTGGAAGGAAGGCATTTTCAGGGTGTGACGGCTGCAGGAAGGGCAGGGGTCTGGAGGAAGGCAGGCAAGGGTTGCCCTGATCATCAGCTGTTAAGAGGAGATGAGGTGTCCAGTTTTAAGGCGAAGAAGAGTTTCAACTTAACTGGTAACAGGAACGCTCTCCTGACCTTGGTTTGAATATTCAGATCAAGATCCTGTTGATACGTCGCTCGTTAAAACTGAAGCTACTTTCGTTTTAATGCCACCTTTGACCTTTGGTCTGCCCAGAGGACGGGTCATGTGGGGTTATTGTTATTTGTGGATGCACTTGGGCAGTGATTGAGTTGAAGGCCCTGTGCCAGGAAGTGGCAACACAAAAGGAAATCAGAAGGGAAGACCTCAGAGTCTACCAAGGAAAATAGAGACATAAACAAAATAATTATAGAGCAGCCCATTAATGCTGTGATACAAGTGAGGATAAAGCAACGTAGGAACCTGGAAGTAATTCATTTTGCTGAGCTGGGGGTCAGGGCTCGTGTGGTCCCAAACTCTCCTAAAGTAAGAATCATCCTGAAACACTTCCTGGAAAAACAGATTCTTTGATTCCAACCCAGACCTTCAGAATGAGAAGGTCCAGGGAGAAGCCCAGGAATCTGATTACAAAGCAACCAAAGGATTGTTACCCGAGGGCCATTTGGGAAACTTGGGTGAGTAGGAGCCGGTCAGGTGAAACGGGGAACGGAGTTCACCCGCGATAAAGAAGAGCTTTTCAAACTTCTGTGTGCATAGGAATCACCCAGGGCTGTGTTGAAATGCAGATTTTGATTCAGTAGTTCTGAGCTGGGGCCATGATTTCATTTCTAACCAGCTCCCGGTTACAGTGAAGCCGCTGGTCAGTCGACCACACAGGACCTCTCATTTTCTTGGTAAGAAAGAACAAACACTTAATCTGCACACAAGATCCTTTGTGATTCAACCTCTCTGGTCTAATGTTTCCCTTACCATCCTGTACTCTGTTCTCACAGACTCACCTGTGTTTTGTCTACAAATGTTTGCATGTAACTTCTCTTCCACTCACCCTCTTTCTCTTTGTTCAAAAAACTTCTGACTCCAGAGATAGGATCCTAAGTATTCTTTAGGTCCCCGCTAACCAGCATTTCCTTCAGGAAACACGGCCTGATGCCCCCAAATATGGGGTAGGCACCCCTCTTGAGGGTTCAGAAAGCACCTTTTTACTCTGAATTGGTAACTGCATGTTTGCTTTTCTAAATGACTCAATCATAAGATCTGTTTCTCTATTCCCAGGACATATGGCCTGGCTGTGTGAAACTGCTTCATAAATAAGTGTTCATGAATTGAATCAAATTAACTCAGAAGTCCACATCCAACAGATTGAAAAGCATCTGCAAGGGCTCAGACACTTGAAAGTTGTGCACATGTTTTGGAGACCCAGGTAATCGTTTAGTGTGAGTGGTACCCAGAAATCAAAGGGGAAAGTAACTGTAAAAATACAGCAGGTTGTAAGGGTCCTCGCAGGCCATGAAGCCGGCCCTGTAGGTGGAAGTGAGTACTGGAACTGAGGACCTAGGTTTAACCTTTTCTGAGTCTTTGAGAATCTGATGAGAGCTATGGAGCCTACCCCTGAAAAATCCCCATGCAAACAAAAAGATTTATAAACACATTTTTACCATTGATTTCAGGGAGTTTAGAAGCCTAAGGACGCCAGGTTAAGAATTTTGACGTTGAAGGAGACCCTGTAGGAAAGTACAACTTGGCACAAGAGGGTGGATTAAAGCAGGCCCATGGGCCATTTTAAAAATAAAGGTAATGGAACCCCACCATGCCCGTTCATTTATGAACTATCTATGGCTGCTTTCTGGAGCTCCAAAGACAGAGTTGAATAGTTTCAGCAGAGATCATAGAGCCTGGACAACCCCAAATGGTCCTAGCTAGCTCTTTACAGACAATGCTTGCTGACTCCTGGATTAGCATGTAGGAGCAGGACCAGGGAGGGGGCTCTGTGCATGTTGGGGTCCAGTAGATTTTCTATACATATGTTTTACTGTTGGTGCCTTAAAAAAAAGCTGGATTGCAGAACTGAAGAACTGGGATCCAGCCTTTCTCCACTATTTCTGCCAAGAGGTGGGTGGCAGCTGCCAGACACAGCGGGTGAGCCTCCTCTGGCGCCTTGGGTCAATTACTCAGCAGCTTAGGGCCTCAGTTTCCTCTTTCCTAGTGTAGAATAACGGGCGCTCTTTGCCCAGAGGACTTGTGACGCTTAAATGATAGAATGCAGGCCTGGCAGTTGGCTAGTTCTCATGAAATGTTAGTTGTGAACAACACTGATGTCTGAAAGAAGTCACATACTGTGGACTTTACTCGGCCCAGGTCTCCTTACAAAGGACTCCATCTACAACGTAATTCAGCCCACAGCACACTGCCTGGTGCTGTGTTTGGTTCCGAATCAAAGCTTATCTAATGACTGGATGGATGAACGATGAGTGGTGAGAGTGGTTTTTATAAACTTCAGAGGATGGTAATGTCTTTTAATGAATTATATGAGAATCCCATATAATTTCATACCTTTAAAAATACAATGCTTAGAATGTAGGGGTAACCAGAACGTAAGAAATTCTGAACTAGATTCTACTGAGGTGAGAAACAAATTATGCAAAGGATAATTAACTCCCAAATCTTAAATAAAGAGGAAAAACCTCACTGAAGAGGTGAGGCAGGTATGGCTGGCTGACAAGGACATTCACCGTTTCTAGTTACCCAACCTCCTGCCCTTTCCGTTCCTCCTTCCCCACTTGTCAGCCATAATTCACTTCATTCCCATCAGAAATATTTAAAGAACCCTTTGTAACAACACTGCAGTTGTAGATCAGGATACAATTTATCTCTTAAATCCTTCATAACGGCCTTTTGTTTTCTGCCTGCTTTTAATCTCTCAGCATAGATGTTGAAACAATTTATGAGATGTGCTTGCATTTCCTCTTATTTTGTTGTTTCTCTTAGATCCTTTATCCAAGGTCCCCAATCACTTTAACATATTAACTCTTCTTAGAGGATTTTTTTTTCTGTTTGAAACTTTTTTGAGTCATTTCATATTAATTTCTCTGTTTTTTTAAATTGTGGTGAGAACAGATAACATGAGATCTGGTCTCTTAACAAATTGTTGTGTCCATGTAGTATTGTTAACTTGGTACCTGGTGAACAGCAACTCCCCACGCCCCCCATCCCCTCATTAGAGCATTTTAATTTTAATGACATTAAACATCAAAAGAATAAATGGGATTATTTTAGGACAAGAGGTAGAGGAAAGAGAAAGAAGGTATAAGGGGAGAACTGATCTATTTTCTAAAAGATTCACTCCCTCCCCATCTGGGTACACTGCATTTAATTGGGAAGCATGGGAAGCCTTGGAAGTTTGCAGGAAAATAGAGTCTACCAGAATCACAATGGCAAGAAAGGCCCCAAATTGCCAAACTCAGGCTGAGATTTGGACAATTACAGAAAGAGGAAAGTCCTGCGGGAACCCAACAGACTGAGTTTCAGTCTGCGAGTCCAGTGTCTCTGGGGCTCCCACTGCGCCAGAGTGGTTTTCATGGGAAACCTTCCGTATCTCTTTCCTCCATGAAGAAAAGGTATAGGTTAGTCTGGCTATTTCCTAGTGAGAGTAAAGAGTAGTCTTATCACCATGTTTCCAACACTTCGCACTGTTTGGAGCTGTCATCTTTGCTTTACCACTGGAAAAAAAGGAAGGGAGGGAGGGAGGGGAGGAAGGAAGGAGGGAATGAAGGAAGGAAGAAAGGGAAAGAAAGAAAGAAAGAAAGAAAGAGGAAGGAAAGAAGGAAAGAAAGGGAGAAAACAGAAAACTGAAATTTTGATCTTCAGTAAACAAGTGTGATTTTTTTCACCTTCAAAAAAGATTTATGAGGCTAAATTAGTACATCTCTATAAAGTGCTTTGATATTTTGAGAAGAGAAAATGATCCATGAGTGGGCTTAATCTGGCCTAAAATGCAATTATTTAAAATAAAGCCACACGGTTTGGGACTAATACCTTTTGCTCCTCTTTGGAAACCTGGGTTTTAGAAAGTATGAGTTAACCACCAATGACTGAGTAGGGTCGCTCTGGAGAATATTTACTTTTCTCTTAAGATTTACTTTAAACAGTTTAGGAAACAGAAGAGCAGTAAAAAGTCTAGACCGGGGTATGAATGTAGTGGATAAAAGTGTATTCCTTCCACCAACGTTTGTTTTTTGGAAGTTATATCATCAGCTGAAAACCTGTGAAGCTGACGTGATTTGAGTTAGGTTAAGAAATTTAAAGAAAGAAAAAAACAGAAAAAAAAATTGAGGAATTGCATGGAGCCCATGGTTCAAAGTCTTGGACATGACAGAAGAATAAGTTGTTAAAAAAAAAAAAAAAGTACGTATAATGCCATATGGTTACTGATTTTTAAATTTTACTTACCAAGAAAGAAATTATATTGATGAATTTCAAAAAAGGACTTTATGTTTTCTCATTTGTTTCTTCATTAAAAAAAAATGGAGATACATGATCTTTCTTTCCCTTCCCTCTTCCTTTTTCCATTTCTGCCCTCATTCCTCCCTACATGGACCTCTTTTGAACTGTGGATGAAGGGAATGATCTTACTGCCAGTTGAACCACAATGACGCTAACAGTCGGTGGGAGGGAAAATCAGGCCTCCTAGAATGAATTTTGCCTGTCACCTCCGCATAGATTTGTGTTCTGTTGAGCTTTACGACTAATGTGGGGTGTGGTGCTGAAACATGCAGCAGCACTGACAGAGATAACCCTTGATACCTTGGTACATTGGTGGTGTCCACACGTGGAATTGCCCAGGACAGGAAGACGCCATGATGAAATTAAATTCATTGTGTTCAAATGAGACAACTAAAGGAAAAGGAGATAGATGTTCTTCCTTGTACAGCATAGAATGCTGCTGCCTTGTTGAACCATTCACGTTTCTTATTATAGGATATTTTGATATCTGTTCTGAGAGTTGGATGTACACAGGAGACGCCTGTATGGTGGTGGCCTCTTGGCCGTGTGAAGTGATTTGATGCTTAGCTGTGGCGCTTCACAGATGTTCCCTCCCCTGTCTTTTGTCTGATGGCAGTGTTTGTGGTCTTTGTAGTACAGGTTACACATGGAAGGCTCTTTCTCTTATATTTTGTTAAGTAGGTAGACACTCATTTGTTCCGATTTATGAATGAGTTTTTCCTGGAGAGCTGGTAAGTTTTGCTTGGCATATGACTATTTTTTTTCCATCATTATTCCTTTAGGGACTTTTTCTTATGTGTTTGCTCATTTCCTGCAGCTGGGCATGATTTGTCAATTACTTCAACAAGCCTGTCCCCTTCTTCCCATTAGTCAAGAAGAACAGGAGAGAGAGGAAGTGGTCAGTCTTCTCTCCCAACAGAATCCATTTCTCTTTCACTTTTCCACTACATTTCCCCTCTCACTCTTCTGTGTTGAGTCTCTGGAGCAGACCCAGATTATCTGAAGGAATGGCCATTTCATTCATTCATCAATTTCTTCAATAAGCACCTGCTAGTTCTATCATAACTTCAAGACCTGTTCTGAAAGCCTGAGTTAATGCTACAAGACAGACACCTATGAAATGAACATTGGAAGGAAAAGGGGAGAGATGGGTTGAAGTGTGCAAAGAGGAAGAAATCAAGGAAACAGAGGTAGGAGAGAACTATGGAATTGAAGAGGAAATTAATGGAATGAACAAAGTGGACAAGAAAATGGAAAGGTTCAGATGTGCTTTTTCAAAAGAAGAACAAGGGAATTCCCTGGCAGTCCAGTGGTTCAATCCCTGGTTGGGGAACTAAGATCCCGCAAGCCACAATGTGAGGCCAAAAAAAACCCAAACCCAAACAAACAAACAAAACCAAAAAATAGATTAATTCAGAAGCGACTATGTGCAAATGATTCTGCCAGGACACTGACCGTGCAGACCAATTAGTCTTATTCTCTTACCTCCAAGAATTTACAGTTAAGAGCAGAAATCAGACTTTAAAATATGGGAAGACTTAATTAGCTATACTTGTGTCCTGAGATACACATGAAGGGAACTTTAAAAAAGTAGTTATATTGTACTTATTAAAGAACTTCAGTTGAATGGAATAACAAAATCTAAAAGGTTTAAAATTTGTACCGTGTTGCTTAGAAATCCCTTTTCTGCCTTGTAGCCCAGGCTGGGGGCTTTGCGACACCCAGGACAATGGGAGACAATCCTTGGCTGTGCCCCATCCTCTCCAACCAGAAGTCAGGATGCTCGCTGCCAGATAGCTGGGAGGGAGAAAGGACGTATTTTCTCCTCCCTTCCAAAGCTGTTAATGCTCTGTTCGCCAATAAACTATTACAACAATTGATCTCTGTGTGAATTGGATACTCGTTACATCTTGCTGAGCAACGCACTTACCCCAGCAGATTTCCTTTACAAACGACCTCTTCTCTCCCCTAATGGACACTCATCCCCGAACCAATTGTTGGTCCAGGTCACTGGCTCACAGCCTCCAGACACAGACCCAGTCGTTGGAGCAGGAAAGCGAGAGGGCATGAAAGACGGCAGTGTGCTTTGTCACATGGCAAACGCTCACACATCCCCGAAATGCTGAAGGAAGTCAGAGAAAGGAAGTTTGCCAGCAGGATGCTTGTGATATTATTGGCAGGGATGTTCTCACTACCTGCCACTTGTGTTTGTGTCTCTGATGATGTTTACTGCAACTTGAAAAAGAATAGCTACTAAATTAGGATATGATGAACTTCTCAGCTGGAGAGAGAAGTGGATCCAACAGAGAAACAATGTTTGGGACTTGTGATACTGTGTTCTCTTTGAAGTTACATTTAGATGTTAGGATAAGCAAGGGAAAAAAGCACTTCCAGAAGACAGAAACAGCCTGGCTGCGTCCAGTCCATGTAAGAAAAATGCAAATGTTTGACGTGAGCTTTACAGTTGTTTTGTCTAAAAAAATTAAGGGCTCTAGGCTTTTGTTCACCTCCCCATCACATCTTTTTATCCCTTTAGTTTGGTAGGTTTTTTTCCTCAAGATTCTGCTTTATTTCAGCAAGTGTTTAGTGGTTCTGGGTGATAGAATTACTATAAAACTCTTTGAGATTTTGATCACTTTTGAAGACCAAGGGCTTTTGGGGGTTGTCACTGAAAGGAGTTTGAAAGCTCTGAAAATCTCTTCTCTCTGCCTTCAAGGGATAAAATCGCACCACAAATACAATTGTTTGTAGACTTGTCAAGAGCCTCTAGCATAACAATTCAACACAGTTTAGGCCTGGGCTGGAAGGAAGAGATGAATGCTTTCCTCAGAGGAAAGTGACTGGGGGTCTAGACGGAGGAACCTCTGGGCAAAACCCTGCTCCCTGGAAGGATAATTAGCGTGTAGAATGGTGAGCAGAAACTGTGCTCAAAGTTCTCTGTAATTACCCCATCAGGAATGTTCTCAGGACTAAATTGAAGGGGCTGTGGGACCACTGAATGATCCATGTTTGGCCTTTTATCCTAAGGAGAATCTCACCAAGGCAAAAATCCCTTTTCTTTATAACTTTGCCTACCGGGAGAGTAATATCCAAAAGCAGTGTTTCATTTGTTAATCCACATTTTAGATCTCTCTACACTCATACCCACACACACCACGTATAAGTGATACTGAATGCAATGATATTGAATATGTTTAAGAAAACACAGTGCATAGAAAGGTTGTTTAAAGATGTTAAAAGTATGTGTAGTGTCACTCCAGTGATATTTGGGGGTGAGAGACGTTTTCAAAAACAAGATACTAATGATAATAAAAGGCATTTTATTAAATTAGACCCTTGAATGTGGTAAATATACACAATGGAATATTACTCAGCCATAAAAAAGAATGAAATAATGCCATTTGCAGCAACTTGGATGGACCTAGAGATTATCACATCGAGTGAAGTAAGGCAGACAGAGGAAGACAAATATCATGTGGTATTGCTTATACGTGGAATCTAAGAAAATGATACAAATGCACTTATTTACAAAACAGAAATAGACTCACAGACACAGAAAACAAACTTATGGTTACCACAAAGGAAAGGGGGTGAGAGGGATAAATTTGGAATTTGGGATTAACAGATACAGACCACTATCTATAAAATAGATAACCAACTACCACCTACTGTATAGCACAGGGAACTATATTCAATATCTTGCAATAACCTATAATGGAAAAGAATCTTAAAAAGAATAGATATATATGTATATGTATAACTGACTCACTTTGCTGTACATCTGAAACTAACACAACATTGTAAATCAACTATATTTCAACAGAAATTTAAAAAAATAAATTAGACCCTTGAAAACTCATTGAAGAACCCCCCCATTGCTCACTAGTCCCCTGACCCCCTTTTTATTTCTACTTTATTACAGAGTTGAGGGATTTGGGATTGGGATAGATTTGACTATCCAGACTCTTTTTTTTCACCCCCTATTTGTATGAGAACAAAAAAGTAACTCTTACGGAATTTGCTCTTCAAGCCCAAAGTCACACATTGTTAACCCGGCTACCTCTTCACCTGCCATTGGACTCGGGGACCCGCCCCCTCTGCCTTAGAATCCAGGTGCCGCCTTCCGTTCGTTCACTTGGCCTTTAACACAGAGCAATCGATTTTTTTTTCTGCTTCTCCGTTTGCCCTCGGGGGCTGAGAAGTTGTTTTACTTGTTGCTCATTTCTGACTGGCTTCTCCCTGATTCTTCCCTTCTGAGGTTCACTATTTTGCCCGTTTTCTGATGTATTAGTTCAAAGACACGTGAGAAAGAGAAAATGTTATTTATTTTAAAACCTGTTAAGTGAGTAATCAATCAACTGCTTCAGACTTAGAAAATTCTATTTTTTTGGCGGGGGGGCACGTGGTTTGTGAGATCTTATTTCCTCCACCGGGGATTGAGCCCCGGCCCACGGCAGTGAAAGTACTGAGTCTTAACCACTGGACTGCCAGGGAATTCCCAGAAAAGTCTTAATTCTCCATGGCTGTGTCCATGTGGAGAGATGCCATCGAGATACACATCATTTAAAAAATTTTGGGAAACCAGTGGTGGAACTTATTTCTCTAGGATACTTTTAAGCAGAGACCCTTTCCCTTTCCTGTCCAATATTTGATTATATTAAGAACTATAAAAATGTACCTCAGGCAGTCTGGTGGGCAGTGGACTGACACAGAATCAGAACTGACAGCATTTACAAATTCAATAATTGCAGGTTGAAAAAATGAAAAATTAAGTATAAAAAGATAGAGGCTTCCTTGCTCTAGTAACCCATGACCCTTATAATGATCATGACATTTACCGAAACCATCCAAAAAGCAAAGGACAAATTCATAGAGACAGAAAGTGGGTTGGTGATTGCTAGGGATTTGGCAGGGGGTAGGGAGTTGGTGTTTAATGCGCACAGAGTTTCCATTTGGGAAGATAAAAAAAGTTCTGGAGATGGATATTGGGGATGGTTGCACAACAAAGGGAGTACACTAGTACCACTGAACTGCACAGTGAAAAATGGCTACAATGGCACGATTTATGTATGTATACGTTACCACAATAAATAAAGGCAAAAAAAGAAAGAAAAAAAAGGAGTGATTCTAGGACTGGCTACAGGATGTTACCGTTGAATAAACTGGAACGTTTGTTGTTTGAGCCTTAGCAGAGAACAGGCAATAGTCCTCCTGAAATTACTGTTGGGACATTATCTCTGCAGAAAGAAATTTCAACAGCTTAGCATTTATAGGGTACACAGTTGGGAGTAAAACACATGTGAAAAATATCATGATAGAAGGCCTTTATTTAAAGTGTGGTGAAGGCCGCTGACTCATTGGATAACTGGAGTCTTTGGGGCTTGAGTAATGGCCGAGCCAAGAATCCTGGAGTCAGTTAGACTCTTTCTTCCTTGGGGAAAAAAAAAGGGGTCAAGTCAATTCTATCCCACTCTATCTTGTGTATTTTATTCAACAATGATTTTTGACCAACCCCAAATTCCTTCAACGAGGGAGGAATGTTCAGTGTTTTTGTAACCTTGACTAACTGTGATATTATTCCAAACAAGGAGGCAAAGTCCTATGGGGGCAAGAGGTGGAAAGGGAAGAGCTAAATCGGGAATCTGTTTTTGATCCCAGCCAGATGATGGATGTCTTACAAATGCAGTCAGTGCTACTTCTGATCTCACCCTGAGCAAAGACGCTCTTTAACTGGCTGGGCAAAATATCTGGACTCAAGTGTAAAGCCACTTGACTGACTCAAGTAAATACCTGAAGAAAGTCAAATTATTCTGATAAGGATCTATCCTAATTATTTATCTTCCTGAGGTTGCATTTATTTCTGAGTGTTTTCTGGTTGGGGTAAAATGATAACTTATGAATCAGGTGCTTGAAACTGCCATGGCTAAGAGTTGCTGTTTTCTGTGAAGTTGTGGTACTAGATTAGCAGGAATCTGGTCATCTTAAGGATGCTGCCGAGTATACTCAAGCAAAGATATTCTGGAGCCAGACTTCCTGGCAATAATCCCGTGTCTGCCTTTTACAAGATGAGACGTCAAGCATTTGCCCACATCTCTGTGCCTCGGGTTCGTCATCTCTAAAAGGAGGATGACTGCAATAGATCTTACATCATAGGTTGCCGTGAAACATGATTTAAAACCTGTAAAGTGCTCAGAACAGTGCCTGGCATGTAGGAATTAGGCCGTGAAAGTTAGTTGTTATTACCATTAATCATTGCTTCTTTAGAGGAAGACATGGCTAAAACAGTGAGGGAGAAGGCTGGTGTGGTAGGTCTGTTGCCTGTGACTCAGAGACCCTTTTGTATCTGCATTGGAGAGTTCAAAACTCAGTGACTGTATCAAATCATCAAGTGCATGTTAAATATATGACAATTTTGGTTGTCAATTACACCTCAATAAAGTGGAAGAGAAGGGAAAAAAACCCTCCGTGGCGGCTATACACATGTATAGCCGAAAATAAAATACTGGTTTTAACGAACCATTCCTGCATTCACTCACTCATAGATTCACCATATGCCGGGCATTGGGGATACCAAGTCAATTATCACTTGACTTATTGCGATGCTCAGTCCAGTGGCAAAGACACTTACCTGAAGAGATTACTATGCAATATGTAGGTGCAAAGATAGAGGTATGTACAAGGTATCACTGAGATGTGATGGAGGGGCTGGGGAGAGTGGGGAGGAATAGTCAGGGGAAATTCCTGGAAGTAATCCCCCAAGTATGTGTTTGGTCAAATAAAACTTGATTTAAAAAAAAAATCAGGGCTTCCCTAGTGGCACAGTGGTTGAGAGTCCACCTGCCGACGCAGGGGACACGGGTTCGTGCCCCGGTCCGGGAAGATCCCACATGCCGCGGAGCGGC